>NC_134848.1:15690000-15778727 GCF_965363235.1 Mytilus galloprovincialis | reverse complement strand
GCCAATAAATCGAATAATTTGATAACACCTACGACAGTCACTTATAATATGATAATAATAGTATTAATATGTTAGTTAGAGTGGTGAAGAGTAGACAAATACTACAATAACCAAAATAATCAAAATGCAAATGTAGTAGGTATTTAAACTTCACCTATTTTTAGATGTTCCTACTTAATTATAACCTTGCATGCAATTAGGAAGTTAGTCAATTGGAAATAATTTTTACAATTAGATAACAATGTTTAAAGTTTATTTGAAGGTTACTTGTTTTTGACCGAGTGCAAAAAAAAACAATAAATTGGTTCTATAATATTAAATAATTGGAGCCTGCATACCCGTGAATTTGACATTAATGATATTACTATTAATATGTTAGTCTTAGAGTTTTCAAATACTAGAATAATCAAGATTTTATATTAGCCCGCTGAGTGTTACTTTACCTATGTATAAATGTTTTTACTTATTCCTAACCTTGTATACAATTAGGAAGTTTTCCAATAAGATATAATGTTATATATATTTGACTGTCATCAAAGTGAGAGGTTTAGCTAGCTATAAAACCAGGTTCAATCCACCATTTTCTACATTTGAAAATGCCTGTACCAAGTCAGGAATATGACAGTTCTTATCCATTCGTTTTTGATGCGTTTTGTTATTTGATTTTGCCGTGTGATTGTGGACTTTCCGAATTGATTTTCCTCTAAGTTCAGTATTTTTGTGATTTTACTTTTTAATATGATAAAGGTATCTATCGTCCTTGAATTTTTCTATCAAGAGCATGCAATGAATGTACCAAATAAGGAATATGACTGGATATTTTTCACATTCGTTTTATGATTTCGAGCTTTTGATTTTGTCATTTGAAAAGGACTTCTTGTTTTGAATTTTCATTGGAGCTCGATATTTTTGGCTATTGTACTCTTTGATTGTCATTAAGATAACCTCATACGAGGGTTCTGACAGTGGACAGGCGATTAAAAATAGACAGACATGTTTAACTAGTAATTGTATATATTCATATGTTTATATAATTTAATTTTGGATGTAACGCGTCTTCTGATTGGCTGACGTTATTTTGTTATGAGCCCATAGACATAATTTAGACATGTGATCGTAACGTCATCAACGTTTTTTCATGGTTTTCTACGGTTTAAAATAGAATTTAGAATTAAATTATAAGAAATGACTGTAATATTTTTTCTGTCTATTCGAAATAACATAAAAAATGTGGTGCACACTGTTAAATAACCCGCTACGCGCGTTATTCAGTGTGCACCAAATTTTTTATGTTATTTCTTCATAGACAGAAAAAATATTACAGTCATTCCTTAAATAAATAAGGCCGTTAGTTTTCTCGTTTGAATTGTTTTACATTGTTATTTCGGGGCATTTTATAGCTGTCTTTGCGGCATTGGCTTTGTTTATTGATGAAGGCCGTTGCTTGAGTTGTACGTTTCAATCGCATGCAACCCATTTCCATAGACTATCAACATAACATAAATACAGTGAAACCTGGCTAAACCGAATCTTGCATAAACCAAAATCCTATATAAACCAAACATGTTCTTAAGCACCGCCATATCAAACTGTATGCGTTGTGAACCTGAAAAAAAAACGAAAAGGAAACAAAAGTCCCGAAGAAGTTCGGTTTAAACAGGTTTTACTATATTGTGTTACTTTGCTAATAATTGTGAATAAAGTAATAGTTTATTACCTTCAAATTGAAAATTTTAATGACAAAAATGGTAAACTATTAAAAAAAAAAAAAAAAAAAAAAAAAAAAAAAAAAAAAAAAAAAAAAAAAAAAAAAGATGATTAAAAAAATCATCACCGAAAGCTCGATGAGGATAGCTAAAATTGTTAACCCTCATAAAATATTGTCAACATTGGCTATGCTCTATTTGCACTATCGTTCTTTTATCTCTGTGTTATTTAAAAACAATATAATTAGTGGATCTAAAAATCTCTATACCGGAAAGAATGATAGGGTTCTTTGTTACCCTTTGTAAAAAAAACATTATCAACATTGGCCTTAGCTGCCCTATTTGTTCTATCAACCTTTAAGCTATGTCTAACATTGTATTTATTTACTACAGTGAAACCTGTTAAAACCGAACCTCTTCTGGACTTAAGATTTTGTTCGGTTTTGGCCGATGTTCGGTTTAATCAGGTTCACAACGCACTTATTTGATATGACGGTGCTTACGAACAGGTTTGGTTTAAACAGGTTTTCGGTTTATACAGGATTCGGTTTAGTCAGGTTTCACTGTAGCTTTAATTTTGTATTAAAGTGCATCATAGTATTAAGTATTCAGATTTCTTAATGTATCGTTAAACTATTGTTATATAAAATACAAAAACACGTCTGTGCAATTTGACCATCCATTGAATATGTGATATATTTAGCTAGGTCATAAGAAATAGTACTATGTCGTTATTATTAGATGTTTCTCTCCACAATCCCTCTTACATTATTAAAAAGTTTGTGTTTGCTTGTGTTTTAGCACTATGGATCGCAAAAGTGGAGCGAACCTGTATTTTGCAGTTCTTCTTGTTATTTTGCACATCACAGTAACAAATGCGTTAGATCGTAAGTAAATAATATCATCATAGATACCAGGAGTAAAATTGTATACGCCAGACGCGTGTTTTGATGAAAGGGGGATGCCAAATTTCTTTTACTGTATGAAAAATATTAAATTGTTGGTACAAAATGTAAATTTAAGATAGTGCTTGCAAAATGCTTTTTCTATGTTTATTTTGTAAAAATAAAAAATCTTCCTTGCCTAAATAGTTTGGATTTTTTTAGGAAATTTAGAAATTTATTTCAAGATATGAATGAGGGGGGATATACGATTGAATATAGGAAATAGGAGGTAAAATAATTTTGGGTAAGGAATTAGTATGTGGATGGGTTAAATCGTGGGACCTTTGAAAGAGGAAAAAAAGTTGTGAGTGGGAAAATTCAAAAACGTGGTGTTAGAAAAAAAAAGTAAAATCACAAAAATACTGGACTTAGAGGAAAATCAATTTGGAAAGTCCATAATCACATGGCAAAATCAAAATGACAAAACACATAAAAAAACGAATGGACAAGAACTGTCATATTCCTGACTTGGTACAGGCATTTTCAAATGTAGAAAATGGTGGATAAAACCTGGTTTTATAGCGCTAACCCTCTCACTTTGATGACAGTCTCATCAAATTCCGTTTGAAGAAAGCAGCATCTCCTTATCACCCCACATAAATTAGTAAAAGCTTCACTGTGACTTTGAGATGAAGAACAGCAATAAATACGCAGTTTTTTTTTTTTTTTTTTTTTGTGTTTTATTTATTGCTGTGCAAGTACTGATTTTGTAAATTTAATGTGAATACCCTTCGCCTAAAATAGTATTATGGTCTTAAAACAGCAAAATGGCGTTTATGAAAAACGGAATAAATCAGTTGAACTTCGTACATATATTTCAGATGCTTATTACCTCTTATTTTAACAGAAGTCCTTACTAATTCATGTTAATTAACAGTAAGCAATGTGAATTTTGAACATTAAATTATAATCTAATTCATATCTCCTTATTTTTTTTTAACCAGAATGGCAAGATAAAAGGCTGACATTTTAGTCGCCTATGTGTAACAGACAAAATCGGTCGCCGTGATTTCGTCGTTTACGCAGAAGTGGTATCATTCGGCAATCCGCGGTAGAATCCGCTACTCTCCTTCTAAGGGTACGGAATCGGCCGAGTTGAGACGAATGAAGTGGTATAAAACAAATATTAGCCTTTTATCTTGCCAATCTGGTAATAAAAAAAGGAGAAATGATATGATTATCATTCAAGCAGCTTTGCATCAGAAACCAAATAACATACATGTATAAGTTAGAAACTAAAGTATATGAGTGATCCGATATGCTCCGGAAGGATAAACAGATTCTTCTCTAAACGAGACAGTGTTTACATTAGATCATTGTATAGCCGACCATACGGTATGTGTTATTCGCATTGTGGGGCCGTCGTTGTTGCATGTCTTCCAGTTGTCTGTAAATGCTTAAAACAACTTTTTTTTTAACTATGGTGAATAGTTGTCCCACTGGCAATCATACAATATCTCCTCATGCTTATTTCTATGTATTATCTTTCAGAGGAATGTACGAATTCAACACTGATTGAACCCCTTGCTACAAACTGTGTCACAACTAGTTTTGTAGCGTTTTCTGCCGCTGCTGATGATGCAGCCAAATGTGTGTAAGTGAAATAATTGTGAGGGCCATGTCCTAATTAACAATAAGAAAAAACAATAATTTCAAAACAAAATTTTGTTATAAATAATTGACAATTATGATTATGCATTTAATTCTATATTGTCAATTTTTTTACCGTTATTGATTTGTATTGCAAGTTCTCAATATACAAGTGAATTCTTTTTTTTCTTTGTTTTTACAAAAACACGTGTTATTGTTGATGAAGACAGCCATCTTGTAAAGCATACGATTGTTTCGTAATATTTGTATACCTGCTTACCAAAAAAACAAACTCCTTCCTCTTTTGCATGTAACATCTCTCTCATATTGAAGATGCTTGTTTACTTTCAGGTATTTATAGATTTGTGTTCTGTGTAGCATTGTCTAATTATTTAACATTTTATTTCTCTTTGATGATTTAACGACTGCATTCTTTTCTTGGTACTAGCCATTTTTAAGGAACGACTATAATATTTTTCTGTCTTTTTTTCTGAATATTTTTTATGAAGAAAAAGAAAAAAAAAGTGCACACTGAGTAACATGCGTAGCATATTATTTAGAAGTTTGCACCAAATTTTTTAGGTTATTTCCAAAAGACAGAAAAATATTATAATCAGTCCTCATAATTTAATTCAAACTTCGGAGCAAATCATGAAAAAACTTTGATGACGTTATAAATTGGGACTGTCGTTGAAATATGACGAAACATTAAACAGAGGCGTATGGCAGAGAAGCTAGTGTCCAAAACATGACTAGTGTTAAATAATGTATACTTCCTTCAAAAACTTAAAATTGTATGTTTCTATCTAATTCCATGTATGTGTGTCAGGACTAGGTTTACAGAATAAAGAATGTTGGAGGAATACCAAAGAAACAATTGGAGCAATAATTGAGAAAAATCGACTACTGAGGGAGCTACCATCTGATTTTTTTGCGGGGAAGGGGAACGTACAGATTGAAAAATAAAAAGGTATAACATAAATTACAGCTTAAACAAAAGCAGGACAGATCTTTTGCCCCCCCCCCCCCCCCCCAATACAAATCCAAATGGTAGCACCCTCAGATATAAAAAAAAAAAAAAAAAAAAAAAAAAACATAGAATAATCAGCAAAATATTTCAAAAATAAAAAAAAAAACGGTTTAAATAAAAAAAAAAAAGTAGGAATAAAAATTCCAATATCAAGATCCTTACGTATTTGTTTGTTTTATTTAGGATCGCTACAGGTACTATCTTGCCATGTATAACGACTGCAGTACAGGACACGTACACTGTTACATGTACCGACGCACAACAATACATTGTTATAATAGGATTCAGGTCAACAATTACAGCAGCTCTACAAGGATTCGATGTTGTTGAAAAATGTAAGTAAAAAAATAAAATACCAATGCCTGTACCAACATAATCAAGTCAAGTTGTTTGATGTGTTTGTGCTTTTGATTTTACCATTTGATTAGGGATTTTTCGTTTTGAACTTTCCTCGGAGTTTTGTATTTTTGTGATTTTACTTTCTAGCACGTGCCAGGTGTGCTGGACTTCAATCTTAATTAATTCGGATTGTAAGTTTTTCTGTCGAACGTCGATTATTCTCTCCGAACGCTCCATTTTCCTCGGCCAATAAAAACTGAAATAACGAAAGGTGTTGAAAGTAGCATTGAATACCAAACAATTACAGCTGATTGCTAGCTTGACAGTGTTAAGTCATTATAAGGTATACTATACCCTTTTAGATTTCAAAAAAAAGCAGCCTAATGCCGCTAGGCCTTGAAGGCAGAACTCGAACCCGCAAAGTGGAAAGGGATTTATATAAGTTTCAAAACTTGTTTCCCCAATCCACTATGAATAAATATGTTTAAACTAAACTAAGGTATACTATCCTCCTTTTAAAGTAGTATAGTTTACAGACAGATGGATTGTTTATCTGTCGGACAAGTCTACTCTTAAAGTAGGGTATACCTTAGTCCCACTAGGCCACGATCGCACTACGGTCTGTGAAAAAATGCAAATTTTGATGAGCGTAGTACGATCGTATAGATCGCAGTAAGGTCGCATCACGGTCGTGGTGAGGTCTTCAAGATTGTGATGAGGGTGGCCAACTTTGAACATGTTCAAAACAATCGTGGTGCGGTCGTGGCGAAATCAGGTCGTAGTAAAAGCGTAATGAAAGCGCACTAAGATCGTAGTAAGATCGCAAAGGTCGTTGTACCATCGTAGCGCGAGCGTAGCGAAAGCGTGATTCTTTTCGGAGAAACTGCGCTACGATCTCACAGCGACGTTATTACGACCTCACTATGACTATCACGTTCTCACTGCGACCCAACTACGCTTCCACTACAACTACACCACGCTGTTCAAGACCATAGTATGATTCTAGCACGCCCTTGTCGTCCTCATCACGCTCTTCTCACGACCTGACTACGTTCATACTACGATCATTATTCTCATTGTCATTTTTAATCTCTCCAGGTTTTGTTTGTCTGTATGTAATCGAAACTTCTTGTCCATTTTCTCTAACGGCTCAACCATGTTGCTGGTTTTCATATAGATTAGACCATTGGTTTTTCCGTTTAAATGGTTTTACACTAGTAATTTTGGGGGCTCTTTATAGCTTGCTGTTCGGTGTGAACCAATGCTCCGTGTTGGTTGAAGGCCGTACCTAGGCCTATAATGGTTTACTTTTAAAAATTGTTACTTGGATGGAGAGTTGTCTCATTGGCACTCATACCACATCTTCCTATATCTATTGACACACCTGTGTCATCTCTGCTATCGTTCACTAAAATATCGTCATTTCAGCTTTATGGAAGAGCAATAGGTTTTAATTTAGGTCGGATTGGTCGGTCCGACATAACTACTTGATCAGGATCGTTACTATCAAAGCTCCCTCTGCCTATACATCAAGCCCTATACCACCACATCCACGTGTTCTAGTAGATTTTGGTGGCATGACTATGTTTCGAGAAATCTACGTATTAATCAGAAATAGAAGGAATGGAACTATATTGATATGGAACACGATGTTCACGTTATTGTTGAGAGCGTTGTAAGATCGCAATATGAACGTAGTATAATCGTGGTAAGAACGTATAATCGCAGTAGAAGCGTTGTAAGTTCGTGTTGCAATCGGATAACTCGTGGTATGGTCGTAGTGAGAACGACGTCGTGATGAGCGTAAAAAGATCTTGATAAGTGTAGTGAGGTCGCAGAATAAGCGCGGTGAGAACATGGTATAATCGTAGCAGGATCGTTTTAGAAGCGTAATGAGGACGTAGTAGCATCGTGAAAGCAACGAAAATTTACATTTTCATGCCGCTCATACCGCGACCTCACCACGATCTGAATTTATTTTAGATCACGGTGAGCGTGGTGCGCTCGTGGTCTAGTGGGACTATGGCTGTAGTTTACCTAACCTAATAATGACTTCTCATTTCAGCTAGCAAGCAAGCTAACCAAAGATATTGCCTTTCTCTACACACTCAATGCAATCGGCTATAACATGTATTATGTATAGATGTCAATGAAACTACTTTCTTTCAGATACCAAACTACAAAGACGTTAACAACTATCAGTCATTGTACGACCTTCATAAATTAGAAAACATCGCATAGTCAGCAACAAAGTGCCCGGTATGACAAATGTAAAACAGTTCAAACTATAAAAAGCCAAATTTAAATACAAAACAATTATAACGAAAAACAAATATGATATACAGCAACAAACGACAACCGCTGAATTACGGCTCCTGATTTGAAGCTAGAAAAGTGTTGCGGGTTTACATGTACATTGTATTTCTAAATATGTTAATGTTCAATCTATTCTTCATCGGAAGAATTGCAAGTACAGTGAGACCTGGCTGAACCGAACCTTTTCGAGACTTAAGATTTTGTCCTTTTTTGGCCGATGTTCGGTTTTATCGGTTTCACAACGCATAAAATTTGATATGACGGTGCTTAAGAACATGTTAGGTTTATACAGGTTTTCAGTTTATGCAGGATTCGGTTTAGCCAGGTTTCACTGTATATTATTCTGTAACACACGGTATCACATTAAATTTTCAATCAAGAAACATTGCAACATTGTTCTAGAAATTTTGGAGAAGGTATGTCTCGTTGCCTATATATAGCTATTTATTTAAATGCAGTAATTCTTAGAAAAACAAAATAGTAGTCAAGACCGTGGTGGTTTTCTTGAAAATGAATCTATGCAACGTTTATTGTTTAACAGGTCTACCTACGTTTACCTGTGGGGATATTACATCTATTGTATACTATGCAGCAAGAGCTTGTTCTGAGCAACTCCTTGAATTCCAGACACATACTAATTGCAGGTACATTACACCATATATGAGAGTTTTTCTTACCCCTTTACATTTCTAGGAATATGATTGGTTAAAAGCAATCGCGTGGAGACCGTGTATATTCCATATTAGGTTAGTAGGCGGGGCTTGTTATATTTGGAGGGGATATCCTTCAGTTGTGTATATTTTAGATTTTTAACATTTTATCTAATTTTCCCAAATATTGTCTACTCATTAGAATCTAAAACCCCATTATTATCTATTCAGTATTTTTATTTCCTTTTATTCTGCATTCGATTATAACTCGATCATTCAAATAAGTCGTCGTATTTTATTTGACAATTTCAAAAAGTTTGTTCATATGTGTCATTGTCCTTAATATGCATGAAATATTTGCCACTGGACGTTAAGCAACCAATAATCAATCAAACAATTCGCCGTTTCAAAATCTAATGCATCCTGTGTAATATTTTCAAAAGTGTACACCACAACGTCCTGATTGGTTAAAAATGTCACAAACAATGGAAATTTAACCAATGACGTGGCGTTATTTTCATTTTGGGGTACGAACAATGAAATTACCCATGATTCTTTAGATTCTAAAACGGCCAATTATCGGCTTCATTTAAAGGAATAAATATGATTTTCAATGCTAATCTGAGACTTGCAAACACCGTGTAAACAGATTTTCGAATGTAAAACAATTATTACGGGTGCCTCATGTGAAGCGGGAACACTTACAATACTCCCGATTTCTATCTTTCTATGTTGTGATTTCACACTATTGTTTCATGTAATGGTGAAGGTTCTGGTACCATTTAAACGATTAAATATGTTGCAGTTCTTTGCACCTCTCCTAAGTCGGGAATCTGATGTTCAGTAGTTGACATTAGTTGATGCGGTTCATAATTGTCTCTCATTTTTTATGTAGATTAGCTACATGTATAGACCGTTGGTTTTCCCGTTTTAATGGTTTTATACTAGTAATAATTTTTAGGCCATTATATAGCTAGCTCCGTGTTGAAGATCGTACCTTGACCTATAATGGTTTACTTTTATAAATTCTGATTTGGATGGAGAGTTGTCTCATTGGCACTCATACATGTACCACATCTTCTTATATCTATTTTGACTTATTGTAAATAATTATAGTACATTGTGTGGCCTGGCTACATGTTATGCCATAGCAGCCTCGGAGGTGTCATCATGTTCAGTAGATGATTTCGAGCAGACGATCACAGACAATGCAGCAGCTTGGCAAGCTGCATTCGCAGAAACCCAAACGGAAATGTGTTGTCGTGAGTATTTGTAGAATCTAGTGCATTTTGGGTAACATTTTCAAAAGAATACACCTAAAACGTAAAATTTGGTTTGAAGAAATCAATATATATGTTTTTATTGATTGTTGTAAATTATAGTTAATTTATATATACAATGTATGTGGCATGGCTATCTGTTATGCAGTGAGTATCTATATAATCTGGTGCATTCTGGGTAACATTTTCAAAAGTATACATCAAAACGTCGTAATGTGTTATCGACGTTAGTAACGATTATCAAGGTAACTTCTGTTGTCCTGAACATGCATGAAATATTTGCAACTGGAGGTTAAGCAACCAACAATCAATCAATCAATAAATCACGTCGAATTAATACCCCCCGAAATGAAATTACCCATAATCCTTTAGATCTTGATTCGACGAATTTCTGGACAGTTTTGTTTTATAACCATTAATCACGTTATAATAAATCGTCTATAACTACATGTAATTCCTTTTAAAATTCTTAAACTTTAAATTTATTAAACTTTGTAGTTGTTTACTGTCTTATTGTATCATTGGCAATCAAACATGCAAAGCAGAGCATTGTTTTTGTATGTTTTAAAAAGTTCAATATACAAAGTTACATTTGATAGGAGCTACCGATCTTTAACTCCGAACAATTATTAGTTATAGAATTGGACATACGAGCTGACGTATCTCGCTAGGTCTAGTGCAATAATCTATCTTTAAAATTTCCTTTTATTAGATTAACCCCTGATCAAATAATTTCATTCAAATGAATAATTTATATTGATAGTTTATATATATAATATATATATCTACTTTTATGAGTCTCTGGGTGGATTTCACAGAGTAGAGGATGTTAGGCCATACAAGAATATAGAAATAATACAAAAAAAGAGTACTAACAAAAGAGCACTAAAATACAACAGAAAACACTTGAGTAAAAGATAAAGAATATACAAAATTACATTAAAAGTTATTGAATACAACTCCTAATCAGGAATAGATTACCATAGCTGTATTTCGCAAAACATTTAGGAATTTGGTCCTCAAAGCTCTTCAACTTCGTACATGTACTTGGCCATTTTAACATTTTTAATTCAAGCGTCACTGATGATTTTTTTTGTAGATGAAACGTGTCTGGCACAAATATGAAATTACAATCCTGGTACAGTGAAACCTGACTAAACCGAATCCTGTATAAACCGAAAACCTGTGTAAACCAAACATGTTCTTAAGCACCGTCATATCAAATAAAGTGCGTTGTGAACCTGATTAAACCGAACATCGGCCAACACCGAACAAAATCTTAAGTCCAGAAGACGTTCGGTTTTAACAGGTTTCACTGTATCTATGATGAGTTTATCATCAAACCCTCATTTATGGCATAAAATGTTATACAGTGAAACCTGACTAAACCGAACTCTGTATAAACCGAAAACCTGTATAAACCAAACATGTTCTTAAGCACCGTCATATCAAATAAAGTGCGTTGTGAACCTGATTAAACCGAACATCGGCCAACACCGAACAAAATCTTAAGTCCAGAAGAGGTTCGGTTTAAACAGGTTTCACTGTACTTTTACAGTAAATGATCCTGAAATAAGATACAACTGATAAGTATAATCTATATTGAACTGAAAACGAAGTACTACAAACATATTTATAACAAAGATTTTAACGTCTATATTTTTCTTATCTTCTTTTTCAGCATCAGTAGGTTTGATCTTCAATTTGGAGTTGACCGTTTACGCACTTGCTGTCATAACTGGAGTCTTCTTACAGAAACATTTTCTGACGTGAAATATATTTGCATTTAATTGTTAAGACTAAAATGATATGCATATGTGATGTACCAGAGACATTGTACATGTAGTATAATTATATCTCTGAATGTACAAACCTAAGTTTTGTGTCATATACAGTAACTGGTTTTTGAATAATTTTTTGAATTGATTTGTGTTTAACGTTGCAAGATCATGTACTGTAGTGAGAAATTAAAATAAATATAGTGACTTAAAATGATTTTTTGAAAAATTCAGAAATTGAGGAAAAATATATGAAAAAAATAGAACCAGAAATATTTCTCAATTCTGAATTCGTAAGTAAATTGAATAAAAGACATATATCTTTATAATTATCATATATGTTCATACAATATTCTTTTATGCACCGACCTTTTTTTTTTTTAATCTTTTATGGCTTTTTTGTTGTATAATTCAAAATTTAAAATTTAAAAATAAATGTTTAGAAGGAAATTCAGTTCTAATAGGACTAAACAATTCAAAGTCATAAAAAAACTCAAATTAAAAAAAAATATGCATATGTTTTTTATAAATAAATGGATAGTTTTCATTATACAACTTATGTACATATACTTTTTTCTAAAGAAAGTTCTGTAAATTGTCCACATTTAGAAGAAGTTTACTTATTTTTATTTGCTTGCTTCCAGTAAGCAATTCGACGACATATTTTCCGTATGCATAGTGACCTGAGCGTAACCGTCCTCGTAAAAATCCGGTGATCGCAATACGCATGAATCTGTCATTAAAATAAACAATTACCGGATTGTACATGTTAAACACGTTCCCAATACCCATGCTTTTTGTTATCTGTTTACTATAAGGTGACAATCGGTAAACTTCGGCTTCAAAACACGGCATTTAATGAGCAGCGATATTTGTGAAATCATAACAGACAGCGTGAAAAAAAATGACGATATATTTGCGTAAAAAATGATAAAATTGTGCACAGAGGACTAAGTTTATGATATATACATGCATTGGTTCAAGAATTTGATAAACATTATTTTTCACCACTCACTGGTTTCTTATGACTTTTTAAATAAAATGTTCCTTCAAATCATTTGCATTAATGGTATTTGTTTGATTATTGTATATTTTCTCTCTTACTATCATCTCGGTATTTTGGTTTGACCAAGCTTGGTGTTATTTAAAAATTGAATGCTTCTTTTTGTAACTTCATTGGGGTGTAAAAGCGTTGACCGAAGTACATTTTGTATGAAGCGCGGAAGCGCTTCATACTAAAAATGTGCGCACGGTCAACGCTTTTACAACCCTATGAAGTTACAAAAAGAAGCATTCAATACTTATAATTACATTTTTTAGCAATGATAATGAAAACACGAATTTTATTATTGTTTTATTTAATTCACCTGTGCACTTTATTGTGGGACCACGTGTTATCATGAATGAAAAGTTTTATTGAGCAATGCAATTGCCTACGGAATAACACGTGAGGTGCAGTTAACCAATCAGAATAAAGTATCATAATGAAACATACATCTAATGTAATTATTTGTTATTCAATATCCAATCGGTTGCTTGCAGTCGGTTCGATAATCAACTGATGTACATGTATTAGTTGAAAATAATAAGATATTAGATATTCGATATTATTAAAAGCTTGATAGTCGTAGTTAGAAGGAGAAAAAAGATATGTAGGAATATATTGTCCCGAGTAGAATTTTTTATTGCACGAGCTTGCGAGTGCAATATATGTTCTACTCGGGACACTATTCCCCAATATTCATGCAATAACCCTTTTATTGTATAGCAATATAATATTTGAAAGTAAAAATTGGTTTAAACTAAGATTTTGTCGTTGATGACGTCATGAATTTTGAAGATTTATTGCACACTACCGTTTGGTTACTTTCTGTGGGAAATATTATATTGCTATGCAATAAAAAGTGCACTAGTGTAATAAATCTTCAAAATTCATGACGTCATCAATGACAAAATTTTAGTTTAAACCAATTTTTACTTTCAAATATTATATTGCTATACAATAAAAGGGTTATTGCATGAATATTGGAGAATATTGTCCCTCGTAGAACATATATTGCACTTGCAAGCTCGTGCAATATAAAATTCTACTCGGGACAATATTCCCCAATATTCATGCAATAACCCTATATTATGACCCCTTTAAGCTTTCATCAATTTTCGTTCTCCTCAAATACAAATCTCAGTTTAAAAAGTATAATATCGAAAATCAAACCGACCACTAGCTTCACATACATGCCTATCGCCAAGGAAACTGCTATTGCACCACCTCGTGACTGTTATATATTGCTTAACCACACAAACATACAAAAAATTAAAACACTTTATAAATTTTAAGTGTTTCTGGTTTTACCGTCTTCTGGATCATTCAATGCCAACGGACGTGTGAACCATCATTTTGATTCCGGAACAAACATTCAAGAATTGAAATGTGGCACGATCGAGACAAAAGGACGTAAATGCTAGTACATTGGAACTAAAACTCATGTATGTTAAAAGGTCAGCTTTAGCCTGCCTCCGGGTGCGGGGATATTTCGCTGTGTTGAAGATCAATTGGTGGCTTTGCGCTGTTATCACATAAGCAATACCGTATGGGTGCCACATGTGGAGCAGGATCTGCTAACCCTTCCAGAGCACCTGATATCACCTCTAGTTTTTTGGTGGGGTTCGTGTTGTTAATTCTTTAGTTTTCTATGTTGTCTCATGTGTGCTGTTGTTTGTTTGTCTTTTTCATTTTAACCATGGCGTTGTCAGTTTGTTTTAGAAGTATGACTTTGACTGTCCCTTTGGTATCTTTCGTCCCTCTTTTACTGCTCTTGGGTCAGTTGTTGTCTCATAATTTAGACACATTGCTTACATCAATCAATCTTTATGGGCAAGTTTGCTGATCAAAGATTGGTGTGCAATGTCCAGTGGGAAATATTATATTTTTCACTTAAGTGGATACATAGGCAATCATACCACACCTCTTTATTTCAATATATATATATATATATATGTTATATGAAAGTTAACCCTACTTTGTCCAAAAGGAATATGCTATAAGTCGGATTTTTAAAGCGTATTTCATACGGTAACATAACACCCAATCCGGATACATCTTGGTGAACCCACCATCCGAGGAAAACATGCACTAACCGTGCGTACAGCCGAAGCTGATTTTAAAGATGAATTAAAAAGTCCCAACAGGGATATGATGAACATTTGTCTGTTTTATGTCCAGTGGCAAATATTATATACATTTTCCAGACTCAATGTTTTTGAAATTTTTATAATAGATTGTTTCATCAAGAGATACGGAACTTTAAAAGTTGCCTCTGGATAAGTATGGTAAGTTCGATAAGAGCAAACGAATCTTAATTGACCCCTCAGACAGTTATAAGGATTCCATAACGACAAAAGAGCTTACCACTCTTTCCAAGACTTTCCTTAGACTAACTATAGGATTAGGGTCTAAGCATAAACTGGACGTAGCTGCGTATTTACATTCGTCACAACTCGACCGATTCCGTACCTCTAGCGGAGTCAACCGAGAATTGTCGATTGTGCGTATTTATACACCACAACCAAAAGGACGTAAAAGCTTAACTTCCGAACGTGAGAAGTCCAAAGACAACTATGTGTGCAATACTTAATCAATCTTCGGGGTTTCTGGACAAAATTTAAGAAAAGTGTTTACATTCCTTAGCTATTAAGTGATCATATATCATGAATCAGGCTCAAGCTGGCAGCCTCTTTTAGTAGCCAATCAACATAACACCCACTTTTTTTCCAGCAGCAAATTAAATTGTACATTGTCCATCCAAAAATCACGAAAATGTCGAATTCCGAATCTGCTCGTGATTTCCATTCCCCAATACATATATTATAAATTTTATTTATCTTGTCCATGTACATGTATAATTCACAGATTGTTAGTTATATATGATCAATATTCAATATGTATCTATCAATCATGTTTACAAACATTTTGGTTGTTATATTAAAACATTTACTATTAATAACTACATGTATACCAAATGAAGAACCTAGGTAAATTGGTGTCATTCTTTTCGACTTGCACTCGAACTGGCACTCGGTCAATTGAGAGCAACCAAAAGGAGTAAAATCAAACATATAATCGGTGCAATTTTTATTGGAGGTTTTGTGTTTTCATTGCAGATGATTTGCTGTGAATAGAAAATATTTAACAGTAATCCCCCCCCCCCCCCCAAGAAAAAAAAATAATTTTACCGACTGAAAGGTTAATTTTACTTCTTTATGTTGCTCTTACTTGACGGAGTACCAGGATGTCCTATCAAAAAGCAGATAATCTGTCGAATGAATATAAATTCCGAAGTCAAAAGTTGGTTATACAGTCGGAAACCCGGTTGAAATACAACAAAAGAATCGAAGCTCTTTGTTAGAGAAGGCGGTAAATGTGTACTGTAATGTTTACTATAGTGACAAAAAAATTAAAAGTTAATAGAAACAAACAAAATTACAAATTTCTTCTCAATTACGAAGTGTTTTATTTCAAAAACACCGTTTGCCTAAGTTTTCAATTTATCTAGTACATAGTTAAGCAGAACAATTATATATCAAATCGACGACATGGGTATCTTTCAAGATGGATGTAGAAAATGTGTAACCTCCGATTTTTAAAAAAAATTACCACGGACGGAAAACATATCAATCTATTATTGACGACAGTCTTTCAAGTTGGATGATGAAAATGCATATCTTCGAAAAATCATATTTGTTTATATAATACATATAAAAACTCTAGATGAGTTGAATAACATTTCCTTTATACATGTAATACTCTATGTAATTCGTTAATAGCAAATACACAAGCTACAACTACATTTTCCCTTAGGCAATATTTTCTTGTCACATGTTGTAACGGAAGTACTAATTTTACGACAACAACCCATGTTTCTACTATAATAATTATACCTGATGGTTATTCGCGGAATGAAAATTGGAATATTTAACGGACTTTAAACAAAATATTACAATGTTTGACGATTTCGATATGTTTTGCAGGATAATTATTTAACCATCAATAGTGTAGAAAACAATTATGAAGATATTCCTTTTAATATTGGTTGTAAATTTACAATTTCTATATGTCACGGCAAGTGAGTATATATATATAAAACATTACGAAAACAATAACAGTAATATAAGCCTTTGTATCAACAATAATCTTTTAAAAAGACCTTTAAAATGTAATTATAGATTGTTTAAATGTATTTGACATACATAATTTTATATAAATTGCATAGTATGATTTATTTTGAACAAAAAATATATACAAATACTAAGTATACAGGAGACTTCCATCGCATCCAAATGTAAAATTAATAAATCTTTATGTAATCCGCTTGAAAAAGATCTAAATAATATATGACTTTGTCCAGAATACTTTGAATTGTCTGAAACAGATGGATTACTATTACTTCGAATTCTTATTTTATCTTCATTTGATACATGTATTATGCAGCTTACTGTAAGAGTTGGGTTCTTTAAAAATGCATTTGCACAGAGGGGAGTGGACACAACACCTGCATAAATATAACTGTAATATGTGCAACTCTATATCTGATGTTTAATATAAAAAAATATTATAAATTATGTATTGTGTACAAATTTGTATTGTATGGTTTATGATATGCCTTCAATCCCTAGTGGTATACATGTTCATTTCATTAATAAATTAGGAATAAAAAATATTTTGCATTAAGTACAAATTTAGCATTAAGATTCAAATTAGGTAAAACATTCCAAATAAGCGAGTGCAAAAAATGAAATCAACACTTTACAAATGTCCTGCATCCGAAGCACTTTTCTGGATTTACCTTCATCAGGAACTCTTGTGATGTACTTAGGTGAGGTTTTAGAATTTGTGTCAAATGTTCGGACTCCTTGATGTTTTTCGATACAATACAATGTAAAATATCTTGCCCCATAACACCAATTTATTTTTTCGTATAAGCCCTAACAGCTCATGAAAGGTCATTTGCCAAAATTTTAGAAGATTCTTGATTTCCTTTCTTTTGTTTTGAGACCCAAATAATACCAACGAAATACAAGGTGAAAGTCCGAGTCAGCCTTTTCCCGCCATATTTTAAATCTCAACTATCTCGAAAAGGAGGTCCATGACCCATCAATATTTTTAGCTTATTTTTATCCTCAGTTGATGCTCTACCAACTTATAGTATTAGTTTTAACTTCTTAATTAAAGCTTAATATTTGACAGCAAAGGATGTGTTAGAACTACAACAGTTGACCGAAATAAAGTACATGTATACAAATCAATAGCCAAATCAATCTGAGTGTAAAAATAAGTAAGGGAGCTACCATTTGATTTTTATGGGGGGCTTAGGATGGAAAATTTTGTCCTGCATTTTTTTTTTAGTTGTAATCTCTGTCCTGCCTTTTTATTTTTCACTCTATTCGGTCCTGCCTTTTTTTTTTTATTAGTTTATCCTGACCTTTTTTACCTAAATTGTCATCCTGCCTTTTTTTTTTGCAAAGTGTCTCATCCTGCCTTTTTTTTTACTCAAAACTCCTGTCCTGCCTATTTTTTTCAAATTTCATCCTAGCCCCCCATAAAAATCAAATGGTAGCTCCCTAAGTCGCGGTTTGTCTGCCAACGAGAAAACTCTCCAACAGCGTCCAAATGACAATGACATTAACAACAATAGGTTACCAACAACGAGCTTTCAACAATCAGCAAAGCCCATACTGAACTATAAATGTAAATAATCCAACGAGTAAACTACCGACCTGATTTATGTACAAAATACTAAACGAAACATAAATATGCAACGACAACCACTGAATTACAAGCTCCTGACTTGCGACCTGCGCAAACAGACAAACTTCGCCTGACAAAGTAGAAACGAAATGATAGTATATTTTAAAGCGGTTAGGCGTTGCTCATCGTTGATAGCCGAACGATGACCTATAGTTGTTAATAACTGTGTCATTTTGTCTCTTGTGGAGAGTTGTCTCATTGGCAATCATACCATATCTTCTTTTTTTATATTGAGTCTGTAATTTACTTTGTATTTTCAGACCCATGTACAAACGGTGAACTGATTGAAGGAGCTGCCTTAAAATGTACAGCCCAACAGTTGATTGGTCTACTACAAGCAAAATCACTTGAAGAAAAATGCGGGTAAGATATTTTTATGACGGCGTATCATTACATTATATTCAGGTACCCATTCGGCAAGTCAGGAACCAGAAGCAGCAAATGAACTGTAACATGCGTATAAATTCAATTTGAAAAATGCCTACACATATTTTTTTTTTCATAAATTAGACCGTTAGTTTTCTCAATTGAAATAATTCAGGCCTGCTTTTATCGACTATACGGTATGAATTAATACTCATTGTTGAAGTACGGTTGCTTATAATTGCTTACATCCGCTTTAATTGAACTTTGGTGGAAAGTTTGCTCAACATCTCTTTATTTTATATACATGTATGCAAACACATCATAATGATGTTGTTCTTTAACTTGCTAGCTACTATGAGATCTGGACTTGCAGACTCCAGTATCAACCAATCAAAATGCTGGATTTCATGTTTCGAGCATGATTTTAGTGTCTTGAAGTCATAAAACTTTGCTCAGTGCTTGGAGCACAAGTATCATGCTCGAAACAGGAAATCCAGCAATTTCATTGGTTGATTTTCGAGTACGAGTACAAAAAACTGTCTCTAAAGTTTTATGACCGCAAGACCTGGTCTCTAATTGGGAAATCATGTCTCATTTTTTATCAGACCAAATCTTCTTATCTTCAAATAAACTTTTAGTTTCATGTGTTTATTCTATTTATTTTACCAGCAGAAATATTCACAAGAGCTGTTTAATTTTTACTATAATTTACTTATCAATGTTAAAGAAAGGGATTAGCCTATTTTGAGTTTTTATATGATGGACAAATAGAATGGAAAATCCTTGCCGACAGCAAAAATCTATTAAAAGTGAAAAAGCTATTGAATTCATTTTTGTATCCGATGTTATCCGAAATAAATTTAACAAGAAACGTTTCAGCGATTCGAACAAACACAAATGTCATGTATCTTTCGTCACAACTAGGCCGATTCCGTGCCTTAGAAAGAGGTACATGTAGCGGATTCATCCGAGGATTGCCGATTAACACATGAATAAACGGCGGATTTTAAAAGTAGTGTTTTTTGTAAATAAGGTAATGGTATAATATGTTCACCAAGGCTGTATTTGTATTTTTCAGAATTGTTTTAGATAAAGTAAGACCCTGCATTGTAGAAGCCATCAGCACAGACCACAATAGAACATGTAAAGCACGAGAGATACACGAGCTCATTGTTAACTTTCGTGACGTCATTGTCGAGCATTTGAAATTCGATGTTACAGAATGTATGTAAAAATGTTTAAGGTGATACCTAATACTTTCACTAAAATAAATTTGGCTCGTTTAATATTCATAAACTTTTGACAAACTACTTATTTTGACCCTTTGACAAATATATAAAAATTTCAAAAAATTTGAACCAACCATTTTATCAGAAAAATTACACTGGTTATATAGCAGTTTGACAAACACTAATTTTGATCATTGAGAAGCTTAATATTCCCCTAACAACACAACGTAATTTAAACGTTTAACTGATTTTACAGAGTTATCTCCCTGTAGTGTTAGGTACCAGCTTTAATAAAAATAAGATACGAAAAGTATTTGCTTAAACACCTGAACCTTTTTGATGTCCAACTATCATGTTACAATAAAAAGAAATGACGTTTTAACGCTATTTTCTGAATAATGTCCCCAATTGTCGCTAATCATTTCTTTTACACTGCTCTTAAACAAATATTTGATATTTACAATTTGTTTTCAAATTTATAATTACCACACAATTGGCTATAATATGTGCAGTCATTTGAACTCAAGTGGAAAGTTGTCTCGTTGGCAATCATACCATATCTCCTTATTTTCATATATAATTATAAACTAAAAAGTAAACTGAGACGAAAGATACCAATGAAAAATTCAACAACCATGAGTCGAGGAGAAAATGAAAACGCCTTATTAAAGATTGAATAACGATAAAAAGACAAACCAAATCAAAACACAAAACAAATCAAAACAAAACAAAACAAAACAAACAAAATAAATTAACGGCAGCAAGACTAACCATTAACTGTGGGGATTTGTTTTTGTTATACAAGACCATGTATCATGATTATAACAAATACTATGTTTCTTAACTTTTTTAGATGCTTAACTTTCCTTTGTTCTTTGATTTTAACGTTGCGATTTACTAGTATAAGAATGGAATCATATCCTTTATGGCAAATGAAACAACCATAAATGAACAGTCATAAAGAAGGAGCCTTCAAATTCTTGAGATTTTTTAATAAAAGAACAACTATAATATGAAACACAAGAAACTTGGTTTAACTCATGTTGTAATTTCAGGTTTACCAGTAATGAATTGTTCAGATTTCGAATCTGTGATGTACTACCTCGAGGTGTCGTGTGAATCTCAATTTGAAAGTTTTATAGAATACTCAAATTGTGGGTAAGTTATAATAGCTTAACTATACACACATACAAGTTTGGCTTCTATCAAATACCAAATCAACAACACCTTAACAAAGTAATAGTACATTTGCATTGTCGTAAAACTTAAGAGTACTTCAATCGACACTCCTTGAGTTGAGCAGTTACATGTGGAGCAGGATCTGCTTACCCTTCCGGAGCACCAGAAATCATCCCAAGTTTTGGTGTGGTTCGTGTTGCTTATTCTTTAGTTTTCTATGTTGTGTGTTGTGTACTATTATTTGTCTGTTTGTCTTTTTCTTTTTTATCCATGGCGTTGTCAGTTTATTTTCGATCTACGCGTTTGACTGTCCCTCTGGTACCTTTCGCCCCTCTTTTACATCTCGAAAGAACGGAATTTACCGAGATGAGCTCGAGACGATTATGACTACTATAATATCAAACACATAGCGAGGCATCATTGATATGCTTAGTATATAGTATATTTATTATAAATCAACTAATTTTGACGAGCGTTTTATTTTGTGCCGCTCTCACGAGAAGGAAAATAACGTTAATATAATTTATGTCAAATATATGCCAATGAGATATTAAACTCATAATGTTTATAACAAATTAAATTGTAACACCGCCATGGCAAGACAGTACACAAATTATAAACATAAACATGATAAATTAGACATTTAAAAAACATTGCTAAACAACACTAACCATATATTCCAAGTGCTCTTGAAGGGTAAGCAGATCTTGCTCAATATGTGGGACACGTTGTGCAGATCATGCAAGAAATTATTATTGCTTTTAATTTTTATCACATAATGACAAATGTAAAAATAAATAGAAGTACATTATTTTTGTGTATACATGATTACATGTGGTATTTGATATTAATTATTTCATGTTTATATTTTTGTTCAGAAATCTGTGTAGATTAGGATCTTGCATGTCAGATGCAGTGACCGCACAAAATAAAACGTGTTCCCTGATAGAGTTTCAGAATTCAATAATGTCTAACAGAAACGCATGGACGGCGGAAATGGGAACTTCAGAGGTCGATATTTGTTGTAGTGACGGTATATACTATTTAGATCACAATATTCCATACACAGTCAAATCTGCTTAAGAGACCACCTGTATTAAGTAATTATAACACCTGTGTTCAAAGACCACCAATGTTATCCTTCTGAAGAACATTTCATATAAATTAAACCTGCATTAAAGACATCCTTTTTGCTCTTCCTCAAGTGGTCTCTTAAAACAGGGTTGACTGTATATAAGAAATGATTTAAGTTTGACTTAGTGGCCGCCATTTTGGAGAGATACATAAAATCGCGAAGATGAGAACATCAGAGGTCGATAACTGTTGCAGTGAGTATTTAATACTTTGTAAACCACAAAACTGCATGAATAGATAAATTTAAACATGACATAAATTAAGGTTGAGTTATCTCCCTTGACCGCCATTTTGGAAGGGGTATAAATGGCTGATTTTCTTATTTCACTTACCAAATTGAAACATGAAAGCATATTCAAAAATACGTCATACTATATTTGGAAGTGGAAGAACACACATGAAGTCGTCGTACTGTAAATATCACGACATATAAAAAAAAACTTCAAAAAAAAACGTCTTTTTCTTTGTCTTCGTCTTTGTATCAGATAAATTCAAGATGATATCCCCTACATATGAACATGTACGTTCTTGTTATTAAATACACACGACATGAAATATCGCCAAAACCAACCATCAATACCATCGAAAATTTAACGATAAAAAATGACGACAAAAGACATAAAACTAATTAAAAAAAAGTACCAATTACAGTAAGCAAGCGTCAAAATAGATGTCTTAGGGAGCTACCATTTGATTTTTATGGGGGGCTAGGATGAAATTTGAAAAAAATAGGTAGGACAGGAGTTTTGAGTTAAAAAAAAAGGCAGGATGAGACACTTGCAAAAAAAAAAGGTCAGGACGATAATTTAGGTAAAAAAAGTCAGGATGAACTAAAAAAAAAAAAAAAAGGCAGGACCGAACAGAGTTAAAAATAAAAAGGCAGGACAGAGATTACAGCTAAAAAAAAATGCAGGACAAAATTTTTCATCCTAGCCCCCCCCCCCCCCCCCCCCCCCCCCATAAAAATCAAATGGTAGCTCCCTTATATTTGTTCACATTTGATTGATGTCTCTGTGTATAATACCCCGAATATTCCTTTTTTTAAGTAAGAATATATTACTATGATTTTATTCCATTAAAATCATAATGCTTGAAAAAAATATATAATAATTTATCAAGAGTCGACCATGTCGACTGTTTATCTTAATTTATGTTATTGAGTTATACACACATGCAAGCAGCAGTCTTGCGTTATAGCAATATTGATATACAGTGAAACCTGACTAAACCGAATCCTGTATAAACCGATAACCTGTATAAACCAAACATATTCGTAAGCACCGTCATATCAAATAATTAAAAGTGCGTTGTGAACCTGATTAAACCGAACATCGGCCAAAACCGAACAAAATCTTAAGTCCAGAAGAGGTTCGGTTTTAATAGGTTTCACTGTACATACATTATGTTCTTTGTAACTGTTTTATGTGAAATGTGAGGAATGAAGTCATTCTCATTTATTTTCAGATGTAAATTCAGTCAGTTTGCCATTCATATCAGTATCACTGAACTTATTGTCGTTATTCGTCATGTTTGTATTGCTTTGATTATTTAAAAGACGGTGTTATGATCTAAAACAATGTTGCATTATTTTGAAAATATGGCAACTCTATGTCTTCTTCCGACAAAAGGGGGACTTATGTTTTTGGATGAGCAAGATGTAAATAATCAGGATGATAAACCCGAAGCCTCGTGTGGATTGAGTTCGTATGTTGCCTGTTGCAAGGCGCGAAATATCCGATATGCCCTCATCTATCAGTGGCAGTCCAAATCTCCTTGACCTTCATCCCACACAGCCTCTTTTACAATACATATCGTATTCTTCTTCATGACCCACCTTCGACAGTTGATAGGCATTATATTTCCTGGTCGGTGCGTCCGTCTGTTCGATCGTCTGTCTGTCCCGCTTCAGGTTTTAAAGGTTTTGGTTGAGGTAATTTTTGATGAAGTTGAATTCCAATCAACTTGAAACTCAGTACACATGATCCCTATGATATGATCTTTTAACTTTTAGTGCCAAATTAGAGTTTTTACCTCATTTCAGTCACGGTCACAGAACATAGAAAATTAAAGTGCGAGAGGGGCATCCGTGTACTGCGGACACATACTTGTTATTATTTGTTCTCGTCCTGATCATGCATGAAATATTTGCTGCTTGACGGAAGGCAACCATCAATCATTCAAACATTCACAATTTATTTAGAAGTGAATTTCAAAATATGAACAATCTTATGTTGCTAGGGTCTACATTGAGTTTGCAAGTTTCAGATGTCCTTGTTTACAACCTTTTACGATTTGACCAAACCACTACTCAACATCACAATTCGTGACTCAAACGTTTTCTAGTTCAACCTCATCTCCTTATTCATGCATTAAAAATAAAGAAAGCAATTGGGTCCCAGCAATGCATATGAAAACAAATTTACCGTCCACAAAGGGGACTATATTTTAAAGGGAGATAAAAGTGGTATTGGGTTCCTATACAGGCGATTAAAACTTAGATGTAGCCTGTAATTTTCAACTCTTTATTCGTCAACATTTTTTGTATACAATGTATTTAATAGAAATTTGTATTTTTCGTCATATGACATTATCATGATTATTGTTTGCATCTTTATTACTTTTGAATCTTCTCCTTGTGAGGAATAATAATTACTAATAAAATGCACATGTTTTATATAACTCTAATGTTCTATTATTCTATATATTGTATTGTATTATATTGTATTTCATTGTATTGCATTGTACATGTATTGCATTGTATTACATTGTTTTTCATTGTATTGTATTGTATAAAATTATTGTTTGATTGTATTGCTTGACCCTCATGGGTGTAATTTTGCAATAAAGATTATATATTAGTATGAGTTATAATAGTCCATGTATTACCAACTAATACCATTTTTAGTTACTTAATGTGAAAAAAATTACTCAACTACAAATGGCATTCAGAATTTTAATTGAAATTGTTCACCTGAACTTGTTGAAGACAAGCAGTGTAAACTATCATGTTTCTACGACACCGAATCGCTATGTCGGCCATAACTTTCCTTTAAAATTCAGACACAATAAGAGAAAATATCTGACGCCAAAAAGAGAAGTGATTGTTTTATGACGTCAACAGTTCAAGTGTCGCCAATTCTCGGGCCAAATGTCGCCATTTCTGGGTCAAATGTCGGGTCAAATATCGCAGATCCCCATGAGGTCTATACATTGCTGGTACAATTTGTCTGTATGGGATGATCATTTGGGTAATTCTCGAGGCCTAAAATTTGAAAATCCAAAAACTTAATACAAACGTTGAGGACCTTATACACTCGAAATGGACCGACAAGTGTAGCCAAAACTGGACTTTCATATTACAGTACCAAGGTGCATTTGTACCCCTGCTCATCCTTTCCAATTCTGAACAGTCTATTATTTGAAAATGTCACTGTTTATGTGAACAGTGCTGTGTGCTAATCAGCCGCCTCGAAGATCTCGTGGAAGTGCGTTCGCCACGAGTATAGGAGATCTCGGGTTTCGACCCCGACCGGGTCCAATAAAATATTTCAAAATTGGTATTTTTTATTCTCCCGGTAAGCACACCGCGCTGTAAAGAGTAAAAGCAAATACTGGTCGGCTCGAAGTCAGAATAATGTTCCCGGAAAGTTGTTGAATAAACAAGGAACTTAATCAGATGCTGAAGTCCTTTAGCGCCAAATGCTGTTTTTTTAATCATGTACCATGTATCAATCATTTTCAATGGTATCAATTGCGCAAATTTACCTGTACACTTACATTATTTATGTAGAATTACAGCGGATTTCAACTAAAACTACCCTACTTTAAGAATAGACTAGTCCAACAGAAAACCAATCTATAGATCTGTCTGTTGGAGTCAGGACTATGCTACATTTGTACTTCCAAAGAAGGGAAGTATACCTAACCTAATAATGACTTCACGGTTCAGCTAACAAGCAAGCTAACCAAAGATATTACCTTTCGCTACACACTCAATAAAATCGGCTGTAAATATACTATAACTATAAGGAAGGCACTAACAGGAAGACAAGATTGTAAAAGTGCCCAAAGCTTATTCTGGAACATAATGTAGTAAACGTATTTTTGAGATTTTATAGTACAAGTGTTGGTACTGATTTTTCTGACGTTTAATCAACATTCCTATACATGTACATGTAATAATATTGTACATTGTACATGCAGTGATACTGGTGGAAGACATATGTATGAATCCGAAACTATAATCAAAAGTGGTGTGCTTTCATTGGCATAGTAGATGTTTACAGGTACAAGTACAATTAATGTTTATGATATCTGCATGATTTCCTTTTTGATATTTTAGTAACGGACTTGAAAAGGAAGATATTGCATGATTCCCAATGAGACAACTCTCCAAATATCTTTATCTTATCTTTATCTCTTTAGTATTGCGACTGACCTTTAAAAAGACGCTTAGTTAACGGGATTAATGTTACGGAATAACACAAGGCTGAAAATTGCTTTAAATGATAGAAAAATATTCTATATTTTGTCTTACGTCTGGTCGTAAAAAGTTTCTTTGATCACATTTTTGTATTTTAGCCCTTAAATGGGACACCCCTCAATTTACTGATTTTAGAAGTCACCTTAAAATCCCAAAATAATATTTGTACCTGTAAACATCTGCTATGCGGTGAAATATAATAGCTGTTAATACAGGCTATGTTCTTTAATATTTCATTTCCGATGCACATATCATCAAGGATAATCGGAATGATGAAGACATAAATATAATACCATCCCCGAATAAAACTTTGAAACTTAAAAAATGCAGTTTTTTTAGAAGAGACCAAATGACACAGAAATTAACAGCTATTATATTTCACCGTACGGCTTTCAACAATGAGCAAAACCGCATAGTCAGCTATAAAAGACTCCGAAATCTCAAATGTAAAACATTTTTCAAATGAAAAAACTCAAGGCCTATTTAATGTACAAAAAACAACGAAAAACATATATGTAACACAGCAACAAACGATAACGACTGAATTAAAGACTCCTGACTTGGGACAGGTACATACATGTATATGTATATACAGAATGTGGCGGGGTTAAACATGTAAGTGTTATCCCAACCCTCCCTCGAACCTTGTACAGTGGTGTTTTACAGTACAATTAAAAACAAACTATAAAATCAGTTGAACAAGTCTGTACTAATCAGATAGATACAGATAGAAATAATCCAACAAAAACACAAGGTTCACGGGGATGGGTATTTGTACATCCCAACAACAATTATAATTTTAATTTCTTATGTTTTGGGAAATTTTACTAAAATGTGTTTGAGGAATTAGCTATTACAAAAGGACAATACAATCGTGAATTGCTTGTTGTTTGTGTACCGTTCAGTGACAAATAGTTCGTGCATGTTCAGGACTGGAAGAAATTGTATAAGTTTCTTAATTGTATGAATGTTTATGATCATGCAATGATTAAGGAAGGAATTGTCATTGTGTTTATTTACAGTCCGAAGTCAATAAATCAAAAATAAAACTACATTTTATTCGATTCTGTAGGATTTAATAATGTCCTCCATGAAAAAATGTCCACCGGACACATTTTGACAATATTTACTTATTTAAATGTGTCCTGGGCACAATTTTCCTATGAAAACATGTCCTCAGGTATGAAAAAGTGTCCATAAACATGGACATTATTCACTACCATAATATTGTTCAGGTGGACATTTTTTTCACAGGACATTGTGTATTAATTCCCTTGGAGGACACAATTTAATAGCAACTACTATGAAAATTTGTCCTGTGAGTGGACACTATTTCATATTGTTAGCAGTAAAAAAAAATCCTTTTGAGGGACACCATTCCATGGCAATGGACATTATTAAATAACAAATTTCAATGAAAAAGTGTCCATGTGGACACTTGTCATAGGACACTATTATGTCTTACAATTCCTCTTCATAGAAAAAAATGCCTCTTAATTCGTTGATATATTTAACGAATTTAAGAATTAAAATTCTCAAATGAAATTTAACTTGTTATTAGATTCAAAATAAAGTTTTGAAATTTGTATTCTCAAAATAACCAGGCATTCAGTTATTTGAGTAAGCGTGTTAGCTGAATGTTTTTATCAGATTTTTTCAATCATATAGATTTATTTATTTTTTGAATTATTGAATTTGTTTTATATTCTATATATTTTGAAGTAAGAAGTTATAGGTTATTCAGTTCGATTATTTTTTTATTTTCTTATTAATGTTGTTGCTTCAATTGTATTTCTGATACGACGTAGCGCAAACACCAATGAATCATTCAATCCAAATTTTGATCAATACCGATAAATTTGCTTTAGGGTTATTATAACTTGTCTAGGGAAGAGAGTGTGGGTGGGGGTTTGCAGAATACATACTACTGGGTAAAAAATATAAAGAATAGAGAAAAATGGCATATAAAATAAGGAATACAGAAATGAAAGGCCTCATCAATGCATTCTCCCATGGAAATTCTCCGTTTTAAAAATTGAGCTGTAGAGGTAAACATCAGGATAATCTCCCTTAGAACAAGAATTAAGGAACATCGAATCATTGTTCGAATGCAAAATAAAATTGATTTTAAGTGAACTGTTATCATGACTTTTCTGACTCGAAATATAATTGTCAGTTTGTGAGAATTAACATAGTGAAAGAACTGTAAATATATCCTCCTGAACATCATGTGTACGAGATTCTCGACGGTTTCAAACCAAAACAAACGTACTGTTATACAGGTAAGAATGATACATTTTACACTTTTACCAGCAGCTGAGCTAACGGAGCTACCATAGGTGGATCCAAGGGGGCCTAGGGAACCCAATGTGGGACAAATTTGGTTGATTAAAAAGGGATCACTGAAGCATGACTGGACCTGACCCCCTTAGGTCAATCAGTGGCCCCCCTTATAAAAAGACGTTCGGGATCCGCTTTTTATGGGAGGGCTAGGTTGAAATTTGAAAAAATAGGCAAGACAGGAGGAGTATTATGTTAAAAATAAAAAGGTAGGATGAGACAATTTACAAAAAAAGGAAGGATGACAATTCATGTAACAAAAAAGTCAGGATAAACTAAGAAAAAAAAGCAGGACCGAATATAGTGAAAAAAAATGCAGGACAGAGATTACAACTTTTGGAGAAAAAAAATGCAGAAAAACATTTTCATCCTTGTCCTTCCCCTCTCCCAATTTAAATCAAATGGTAGCTCCCTAAATGTTGTCATACAGTAATAATTAGGGTCTGGATGGAGTCATTCGTTTCTATATTCTTTTATTTTGAGGCACTTTTTTTATATTTTCTTTATTTTGTTGGACCATTTTTCACCATTCTATGTTTTACAAGTTAACCCCCAGTATTCTATTTCCTAATTTTGTTTGCCTTTTTTTCTGAATATTTAAATACAGAAAATTGACATAGAAATTCAAAAAGATAAGAGTACAGAAAGGAAAGACCAGTATTCAGACCCTCACATATCAGTGGTATTTTTATAGAACTTGTAGAATATGCATTTTCTGTTTATGTCGTTTGATTTCTGGTTTGTTAACACATAACCAACAACCCGTTTAATTCATGATAAGGTCTGGCTTGGATTTACAGCAATGAAAGTAAAATAGCTAAAAGTTGCAGAATAATGGGATAGAAAAGACAGAAACTCCAAGGAAATTCAATAAAGAATAATGGAGTTGTAAAATTTCTAAAATACAGAATTAACATTTTGATTAAAATGCAGATCCTATAAACAAGAATCCGACAACACTCATTTTACTGTATGTTCTAGTAATTTGTATCAGTTAATGAAATTTCAGCTTTCAAATCTTTGAAGCAGTGTAATAATCTGACAAAACCAAAGGATCCCGAAAGGTCTTTAAAACAGAAAGTAGATTGGAGTGTTTTTAGATCTTTCTAAGTAAACTTTTAAGCTTTAACATAGGATAGGATATGTTTTCTAATCGGATTGAGGGAATGATAGTAAAAAAATCTAAAGATTATACCTGTGTAGGGGAGAGCCATGGTGTAGTGGTTAAAGCTTCGGAATACAAACCCAAGATTCCTGGTTCGATTCCCGTTCAGGGTAGAAATTCCAGGGACTTAATTTTCAGCTCTCCCTTGACATTATTTGCGAGTATGGTTTTGAGAAAAGTCCGTCGGAAGGGGACGATAAATGGCTGGCCCTGGCCCCAAGTTAAGAGAGAGCCATATCTCTTGCACGTAAAACACATCCTAGTAGATTTCGAAAAAGAGCAGGGTAATGCCGCTACAAGGCAGCACTGGCACCAGCAAAGTGGAAAGGGATTAGTATAAGTTGTAATAACATGTTTCCCATTCCACTATAAATAAGTATGTTTAAACTTAATGCCTTTTATTTATTATTTCTTTTACAGAAATATCTTGATAATCACGACCCATGTGTTAGAGTGATGATCCTACTATTGGTTTTGACAGTGCTGCCTGTTTGTATTTACGGAGGTAAGGGTCAGTCAGTATTATAATGAGGATCTTGAAGAATAAAGATTGATAGACAAAGGGTGCAGAATAAAGAGCCCGATATAGAGAAAATTTATAGGCTTAAGGTGGTACCCAACACTTTCACTAAAATTAATTTGGCTCGCCATAGCAAATAGATGTCAGGGGTTCGCAAAACAATGCCTTCTTTGTATACATTAAAAGGGCTACTTTGCTATTTATGGTAGCAAATTTTAAATCAAAAGTGACGGATGTTTAAAATATCTTATTTTCATAAAATTTACATCATTAAACAGTTCAAACCTTAAAGAAACTATATTTAACCACGCGAAGAAGAAATTCAAATGTTAACATAAAGTAATACGGGTATAAAACTATTTGCCCATACAAATCTATAGTAAAAGTAATCGCTGTATATGGATAATTACTAGCGCATGCGCATTAAAGACCGAACGAATTCTTGTACATGTTTAATTTTCATAAAATTTTGTCAAAGTATTTACTTTGACCCTTTAACAAAAATATAAAAAATTCAAAAAGTTTGAACCAACTGTTTTGTCAGAAAAATTACACTGGTTATATAGCAGTTTGACAAACACCAATTTTGATCATTGGGAAGCTTAATATTCCCTTGACAACACAACGTAATTAAAACGTTTAGCTGATTTTACAGAGTTATCTCCCTGTAGTGTTAGGTACCACCTTAAAAACAAAGAACAGAGTACCGTAAGATAGGGGTGGTAAAATATAAAAAGAATAGAGAAAAATGATCCACAAAAATGAAAACAGAAACGAAAGCTCCCCTCGTCTAAACCCTGTATAATTTTTGATCCATTTTATTGTGTCGTCCTTCATTACCCTACAAAATCTCCACTATCGTTAATTTGTTATAGTCCTTAATATGCATAAAACATTTGCCACTGGACGTTAAGCAAACAATAATCAAATTGTGTAAAATAACTTTTCTAAGACAGGTTGAAAATGAATATTCTGCAACACAAAATGCTGGAAATAATTTTACTCGTATAGCAACAGACTAAATGAATAAAAGTATCCTTCTGTCCATCCCCCCGCCAAAATTAAAATTATAGCTATGGATAACATATTTCTCCTAAATTTTTGTATCAATCTGCATTTGGTGGTAATGTTTTTGGGTTCTTTAAATTGATAATATTATGATAGTTAAATGGTCGCTTCACATTTCTGTGATAAATTTTTTAGATATTTTTTTAAAGATAAATGACTATTAATTGTAGATATATGTACTGACAGCAAAAAGTTAGAAGAAATAGCTACGACTTGTGCTACAAAAGACATCCTCACGTTCTATCAGTCAACAACAACTGAGGAAAAGTGTGGGTAAGAAATGATTTATAATGACTAGCGAAATTAAAACTATGTACGAGGGTATGGATGGGGTCTGTCATTTTTTTATTCTTTAATGTTAGGCTTTTTTTCTCTATCCCTTATATCTAAGCACCTGAATACTCTCTATTCCTAATTTTTGTCCATTTTTTCTATATTCTTTTTATATTTTGCTCATTATTCTCTATTCTTTATTGTTTCGATCCATTACCATGATTATCTCTAATTTCTTTATGTATTTTGCCCATTTTTCTCTATTCAGTAAACCCCATCCACATCCTCATGTATTTCAGTATACACAAAAATATTGTCGAAAAATATGTAATTTATTCATTTCTGTACGAGTTTTAGACGAGAGGTTTGTTACGTAGCAAGTATCAATAAAATTTATATTATCCGGTTCAATATTATTTTCTCCTGCAATATTTACGTTCCACTTTTCCTGTTTTTTTTTAATCCCTTAATCATTTACATATTTAGCAGACAGCAATGAAACAAATGTCAAGTTACAAGTAGAAACATGTTCCACAAGAAAAGTGTCAAGATATTTTGTATAGGGTGAACATGGTCGGATTAGGTGAAAACATCAGAATTATACCCACAAAAAAAGGGAACGTCTAAGCCATTGTAAATCCTTTTTACCTACTATTGCATGTTTTGAACTCCATCAATTATTTCGAATTGAAAAGTAAGCCATTTTGGTAATCTGTTTTGGGTTTGATGTTCATGTATCTACAATTGTGTTCATTTTTTTGAGGAAATACATGAATTTATATAACGTAAGCGGAATTTTTTATATAAGTTTTTTTTTTTAAATTTTGCTTGACAAAAATAGGTGTAATTAGCAAATACAATTTATTTTTAAACATTTTTACTACGAACGCAAGTATCATTTCATGCTAATTCATACTCTATATAATTTATAGATATTTGCTAAATAATGTACAGAAGTGTGTGTTCGATACAGTCAATGCAACATACGACGAGGTATGCTCGGCAAAAGAACAACACCAAATGATTGTGGACTTCAAGGAGGAAGTGCAGCAATTTCTTCAGTTCGATATTAATCTATGTGGGTAATCTTTCTTCTTAGACTGGTACACGCCTTTATTGACAAGTTAACATTTGTATATTCCGAAGATATACAGATTTTTTATGGAGGCAACCAACCTATCTTTTTATAAACATTCGTTAGGGAGCTACCATTTGATTTTTATGGGGGGGGGGGGGGGGGGGCTAGGATGAAATTTGAAAAAAATAGGCAGGACAGGAGTTTTGAGTAAAAAAAAAGGCAGGATGAGACACTTTGCAAAAAAAAAAAGGCAGGATGACAATTTACTAGGTAAAAATAGTCGGGATAAACTAATAAAAAAAAGGCAGGATCGAATAGAGTGAAAAATAAAAAGGCAGGACAGAGATTACAACTAAAAAAAAATGCAGGACAAAATTTTTCATCCTAGCCCCCCCCCCCCCCCCCCCCATAAAAATCAAATGGTAGCTCCCTTACCTGTCCGGGTCAAACTAAAGAATTTAAAATTTGTATTCGCTTCTCAACTACGCACGCAGCATTATGGAGTTAACAGAGCAAAGACTGGTTGACTCAGAATAACGTGTCCGGATATGGTGACATGTTGTCGTGCTAAATGTTACTTTCTGGACTAACACGTTCAAACTACGACTCATCGTATCAATTAAGTACAAACCATGGTCAATATTCATAAACTACTACATATCCATGTTCTCGTCTTGTACACTAGCATTTGCAGCTTGACGTTCAAAAATCATCAATCAACACCATTATTATAATTTCATGCTAGAGAAAAGCGAGAGTACAAAGTATCCTCGTGTTGATGAATACCATATTACATAAAAGTAACGGATTTAACATTGTAGCTTTAGACTCACAAAGAAAGATTAATCTATATATTTATATCGCAGATTATGTTTATACTTATGTTTATCTGTGTTAGGAGGGGTAAATTAAATACTACTAAAAAATGGTACAAGGAGTCCAAAAAATTTAAAATTATGACACAAATATATTAGAGTTATTGCCCGTATACCGTAAGTTCTTTGTCCGTTTATAAGAAATGAAGCAAGTTAGGTTTTAAAAAGTATGTTGGAATATCATGCAGTTGTATATATATAGGCGTGTGAGCTTGTAAAATCGTTGAAAGAAACAACTTTACATGGCGCATTTGGGCATGTGATATAATGTAGCGTCTTAGAATTTAAATGGTGCTGAAAGTGGCAATTAAACACCAAATAACAATTAATATACTCTTTATTTTATTAGGTATACCACCGAAGTCATGCAGCAATATTGAGTCAATACTTTACTATCTTCCGGCTGAAATTGGCGCTTAACATCAACAACCAATTTATTTATTTTATGTTATTAGGTATACCACCAAGGTCATGCAGCAACATTCAGTCAATACTTTACTATCTACCAGTAATATGTGAATCTGTATATTATCAGTTTGTCCAGACCGGAAACTGTAGGTGAGTTTGAAATTCCATCGATTTTTTTTTTTACCGTACTCGTCTGTGTATAATACGCATCCGTGCAAAGCATAGACCCTTGTTTGAACATTGAAACTGTTGGGAAAGAACTATTTATGTATTATAACAAGTATGACCTCTCTGGAAAAACAACTTTAATTACTGTTCTTAAATTTGCATGTTGTCATGTGAGTGTTATGTCGATTATTTGCTTGAAGCTTTCTTATTTTGGAAGACACATTTCTACAAGAGTATAATGAAAGTTCAAAAGATAACTTAGCCATATTTTGAAGAAGAAAAAAATGGTACTTTAAAACTTTTCCGTCTTACAATTCAAAACAAGTGCATAAATTGAAATAATCTGCACCCATGGACAAGTTGAAATAATTTGGTGTCAGTAGTCAGGACCAATTTTTTACCACTGTACTCCTTAGAGTATTAAATATAAAGTTTGTGTCTTCCACCAACTAGTCAAAATATTCGTCATGCATAAAAACTAGAACATGGGGGTGAAATGCAAGTAATTTCATAATTTCTTGAAAACTTGATTGATACAGAGGGAGTTTAAAACCAAAATTTAAAAATCAGTCAAATGCTGAATAACTACATGTATTTTCATTTTAACGACTTTAAACTCCAAAGTACATATAAACTCTGTGGTTAATTTTGACATCATGGTACTCCGTGAAGTAGAGGGCTTATAATTTATAGCAATTCGAGTGGGGTAAATTAAAAAAGTCAAAAGTCGGTGATACGAAAATAGTTTATTGAAATTAAGAGTCTCCTTACAGCAATTTTGAATATTTGTCACGAGATCAAGGCGCTTACATGTACCAGCCCCATTTTCAATTTTCTTTTAAATACTTTCTTGAAATATTCATCCATTTTAGCGTATATTTAGATGACCTTAATTGCTACAAAGGCAACATTAATACAACTGAATCATGTGACATCAGCATTATGAATAATATTATCAAGTCCAATATTGAGATGTGGACGGGATCAACTCAACAACAAGCCGATTGTCCTGCAGGTAATTAAACCAATAGAAATATAGCTATGTTTCCCGCCTGCGTACATGTACTTGTACCAAGTTTGTATGCTCATACATGTGCTTGTTTCAAAATTAACACCAATATCACTCTGTAGCATTATCTAGGTACATGTATATTGGTATTCCCGAAGCGAAGAAAAAATGATAGCAAAACGTATCTGTGTAATCCCCAATCTCTGTTGCAGTGTTCATATCCGTTCCGTATATATATGCTTTGCAGATCTTTGCAATACTGCACATAATGTGTTATTACGTATTTGTGTAGTCTAAGATAGAAATAAACAGTTAGGAGTGTAATTTCGCACTTTGGCCATGGTGGATTTTTTTCAAATATTAAAGTTATTGTACAATAATTATATAATATATTTTGAGATATCGGATGACCAATTGAGCCTTCAAACGGGAGTTCATAAGAACATCTATTACAATATTTGCTTGTATATGGTTGATATTTATTCCACAAATTAATCCCATGAAAAAGTTATATCAATGAAAAAGGAAATAAACTCATTATTTCATTTTTACAATCGCTATGTATTTTTATTTCATTTTTACAATCGCTATGTATTTTTATTTCATTTTTACAATCGCTATGTATTTTTATTTTATTTTTACAATCGCTATGTATTTTTATTTCATTTTTACAATCGCTATGTATTTATTGCGTTATGTCTTAATGTGTGTTTAATACTTTTATAGGATATACAGCGTCGGCGCAAGGAGATACTAATTCAGCAGATACAATTTCGTCATATTTTTATTTTGTTTTAATTTGTTACTTCTGTTGTTTACCGTTTGGTTTCCTAATTCTTTAATAAAAGTGTTTTTTGTACATTTTGAAATGTTTATTGTAAAATGTTATCAGTTTAAGTAAAAAAAAAGTTTGCGAAACAAAACCAAGATTTCTTTTGTTCTTTTCTTGTGTGTGACATTGCTTTACTGTAGATTCTACGTGTCTGATGCATTCTGGGTACATATTTCATTTTGTAATGAAAAGTTTATGAATTCATTTGTTCAGAAAGAGTATTGCGGAAACAGAGGTCATACATAATAAGCGGTTGTTTGTTTTATGTCCAGTGGCAAATAGTTCTTGCATATTCAGAACGAGTATGTATAGTAAATCATCAATTATTTTTGCTTCTGTGATTTTTTAAAAATCAGATGGACCTACATGTACAAATAGCCAATCAGCTCTTAAAACATCCTATAAATTAGCTAGGACACCTATTTGTTAAAGATAACTTGTTGGTGCTTTGTATATAAACAATAACCTGGCTATCCGAACAATTTATTTTCGATTCCCTGTCACTTGAATTTTTTACAAGTCCAATTTTGATGTAAATGGTACGTGGACATATTAATTAGATATAAGAAGATGTGGTACAAAAAAATGTATGAGTGCCATTGAGACAATCTCTATCCAAGTAACAATTTATAAAAGTATAAACCGTTATATGCCAATGTACGATCTTCAACACGGAGTCTTTGCTCACACCAAACAGCAAGATATAAAGAGCTAAAAAAAAAGTACTAGTGTAAAACCTTTCAAACAGGAAAACCAACCGTGTAATATAAAAAAAAACGAGGAACACTTATGAACCACACCAACAAACGACAACTACTGAACATCATATTCCTTACTTAGGATAGGTGCAAACAAATGCAGCGGGTTTTAACATGTTAATATGTACCAACCATTACCCTCATCTGAAACAATAGTGTAAGTAACAACATACATGTAGAAAGACACTACAAAATATCAATTGAAATGACTTAACTCAATCATTTGACATATCAATAAAAGTCTGAATCGACGCACCATACAATTGAAATGCATGAATTGATTGGGTATGATACAGTGAAACCTGACTAAACCGAATCCTGTATAAACCGAAAACCTGTGTAAACCAAACATGTTCGTAAGCACCGTCATATCAAATAAAGTGCGTTGTGAACCTGATTAAACCGAACATTGGCCAAAACCGAACAAAATCTTAAGTCCAGAAGAGGTTCGGTTTTAACAGGTTTCACTGTATTTTGAAAAGTATCTCGCATGCTCAAAAACTTTGGCGCCAACTTGAGAGTAAAACATCAAAACTTCCGAACTTCACGGACGTCATGCTTCTGGTTCTTTGTGTTCGGAGTCCAATGTGCTTTGTGTAGAACTTGCGTCTGTTAGCAGCCTTCGTGATCTATGTTTTGAATTTTTATGCCCCACCTACGATAGTAGAGGGGCATTATGTTTTCTGGTCTGTGCCTCCGTTCGTCCGTCCGGTTAAAGTTTTTGGTCGAGGTAGTTTTTGATGATGCTGAAGTCCAATCAACTTGAAACTTGATTCACATGTTCCCCATGATATGATCTTTCTAATTTTAATGCCAAATTATAGTTTTGACCCCAATTTTATGGTCCACTGAACATAGAAAATGATAGTGCAAAGTTCAGGTTAAAGTTTTTGGTCAAGGTAGTTTTTGATGAAGTTAAAGTTACATCAACTTGAAACTTAGTACACATGTTCCCTATGATATGATCTTTCTAATTTTAATTCCAAATTAAAGTTTTGACCCCAATTTCACGGTCCACTGAACATAGAAAATAATAGTGGGAGTGGGGCATCCGTGTACTATGGACACATTCTTGTTTATACATGCAGTAAGAGTTTTTTTCTCAAAAATAGTCAACAGCCATGAATTTACCAGTGGTATAGTGCTTGAGTGCGGGAAGTAGAAAGTTCGATCCCGTCAACAAGAAACCAAAATTTAAAGGTTAATTGTGTCTGGTTGTCTGTTATCAAGAACACGGCATTATCGGCATAAGAGCAAGGACTGACACGACTCTAGTCGAATGTGCCTGAGAAAAAACTATATATTTTCTTGAAACTGTTTCACCTGGGGTGCAAGACTGGTCGGTCCGTAGACATCTTTGACCGCCTCTTAAAAAGCTAACTCGGACCGTCTAATGAGTTGACTCTGTCCGACTTGTCTGCGGCCCGAGTTGTTCCGCATTCTTTAGCTGGTACCATAAAAAAGTCCCGACTCAGAAAACATGACAAATTTGTCAACTACATTTTTACAGGAGGGTGAAGTAATATAAGGATGTGGTAAGGGTGTTGATAAAATTGATAATAATGGGTAAAAATATAGAATATAGGGTCAAACAATTAATAATTAGAAAATTATACCATACGACAAATGAAAAGAGAAATATGAGTGCTAAACTATAAAAAAAAAATCGAGAAAAATATGCTCAACCAAAAAAAATCCGAATAAAGAAAAAGGGACAACAACAAAAATTAAGGTGGTACCTAACACTACAGGGAGATAACTCTGTAAAGTCAGCTAAACGTTTTAACTACGTTGTGTTGTAATGGGAATATTAAGCTTTTGGTGATCAAAATTGGTGTTTGTAAAACTGCTATATAACCAGTGTAATTTTTCTGATAAAATGGTTGATTCCAAATTTTTGAAATTTTTACATTTTTGTTAAAGAGTCCAAGTTAATATTTTGTCAAAATTTTATCAAAATTAAAAGAGCCAAATTAATTTTAGTAATAGTGTTGGGTACCACCTTAAGAATCCTCTTTCCAGACTGAAGTGTCAAAATATCAAAAATTTCTTGTTTCTTAAAAAAAGACATTCTAACTTCTGACATTTTTGTTCAAATATTATCATTTTAGATAAGATGCAATAAGAAAAGTCGGTGTTAATTTAGACTGATACATCTGTCAAAGGGACAGAACTCGTCAGTCAAGTGTTATTTGTTCTATCTATCATATCTTCAAACTATGATATATTATATAATATTTCAAATACATATTACATTTTTGCACCTCGGGCTTAAAAGACTCAATCATATAAGTTGACAAATGCTGTAAGAAGAATATATATGTCGAAGAAAAATAATTCTTCATTAAATCAGCAAATCACATGGAGTGGATCCATGATTTTAGAAAAAAAAAGGGTCAAAATGAATCATCTCCTCTTGAACTACTGGTAATGTTTCCACGCATATATTAACATGATACTAGTTCAAGGAGAATTAACTGTTAATATAATGTTTACCAATTTAACTCAAAATTTTATATCTAAATTATAACATACTGAAATATATATAAAAATGGAAAAAAGGCCCAAAAATGGTGTATATTTATTGGTATACAAAATGTACAAATGTTTCTTCTCATATTGACGATTTTTGTATAAAATTGCTTCTGGCGCTAATTTTTGTGAGTACAAAGTTTTCTTAAACAGATCAGTGGCGGATCCAGCCATTTTAAAAAGGGGGTTCCCAACCCAGAGTAAAAGGGGGGGTTCCAACTATATGCTCCCATTTAAATGCATTGATCGGCCAAAAAAGTGGGGTTCCAACCCCCGGAAACCTCCCTCCGCCACTGCAGATAATGTACGAAGGGTGAGAAGGAGGTTAAGGGTTGAGTTCTTTAAAACATTTTGAACCCAGTTACATTCTAATTTATTTCTTTTACGAGCTTTATAAACAGGAAAAAAAACGAGTTTTTCTCTTGAGTCTTAATGCACAAGGGTACAAATGCTGTGTTCTTTGTTCTGTTCTTACACCAGCTTAGGGGAATACAGTGAAACCTGTTAAAACCGAACCTCTTCTGGACTTAAGATTTTGTTCGGTTTTGGCCAATGTTCGGTTTAATCAGGTTCACAACGCACTTTATTTGATATGACGGTGCTTACGAACATGTTTGGTTTACACAGGTTTTCGGTTTATACAGGATTCGGTTTAGTCAGGTTTCACTGTAGTTGAAAGCATACAAACATGTTCAAACCATAATATGAATAAGATTAATGAAGTTTTTAAATATAAAGAAAAGTGAATATTGGTCAATTAGATATAAAAAAAAAACAGAAAATGGTATAAAACTAAAGAAGAGACCTTCATTCAGACACCCCCTCATTGTCTTTGATTCTTCGACATGACTTTAATTGACGCGGACCCCGATGAGAACAGCTTAATTACATGTATCTCTGAGGCAAAGAGTTCACTCGGCAATCCTCGGTAGAATCCGTTACTCTCCTTTTCAGGGTACAGAATCGACCGAGTTGAGATGGATGGCAAGCATTTATTTTCACATTTCAGCATAAATGCAGGACAACACAAGACTTTATTTTACAAAAATAAAGCAAAAACCAGAAGTTTTCTTTGAGATTTAGTCATGTGGCTTTTTTTTAAAAGGTACTGACCATTCGTTATAGTCTTAATCCCGGGACTTAAGGAGGTAGACCTAGGTTAAGGGAAATAACTCTTAAAATCATCAGTACGTTTGTGTCAACCATTTTCAAAAATATATTCTTAGCTTCTAGGTTACATAGATTATTTTCAATCTGTTTCAGGTAAATGCTTAAAATACATTGATGAACTTGACTTTTACAAACGCTTAACTGATTTAAAGAGTTATCTCCCTGAACCAAGGTCTACCCCCTTAATATGATGTTTCGCCATTTTTTTAAATTTTTTTTGAAGATTTTTTTTTATAATTCGACCTTTTTAATATAAAAAAAAAATAAAGTTTTTTCAATTACATTCAAGTAACAGCATTATTTTTTTTTTAACTCAACTTGGTTTATTTCTTGATTTGTCGGAGGAAATAAATAACTTTCATAAAAAAAAATCTCGAGAATCAAAAATCATCAAACAATACATTTTTTAAATTCATGAACAATCGATGCTGAAAACTATAAATTGATTACAGTGAAACCTGACTAAACCGAATCCTGTATAAACCGAAAACCTGTGTAAACCAAACATGTTCGTAAGCACCGTCATATCAAATAAAGTGCGTTGTGAACCTGATTAAACCGAACATTGGCCAAAACCGAACAAAATCTTGAGTTCAGAAGAGGTTCGGTTTTAACAGGTTTCACTGTATATCGTTCTAAGGGAGCTACCATTTGATTTTTAGGGGGGGGGGTCCTGCATTTTGTTTTTAGCTGTAATCTCCGTCCTGTCTTTTTATTTTTCACTCTGTTTGGTCTTGGCTGCCCTTTTTTTTTTAGTTTATCCTGACTTTTTTTCACTTAAATTGTCGTCCTGACTTTCTTCTTTTTTGCAAGTGTCTCATCCTGCCTTTTTTTTTTACTCAAAACTCCTGTCCTGCCTATTTTTTCAAATTTCATCCTAGCCCTCACCCCCTTTTCCCATAAAAATCAAATGGTAGCTCCCTAATATTCTACGAACAAAGAGAATATTTTCAAAAAGAGTCATTGACAACTTCAACAATAAATTATAAGTTTATAGGGAAAGTCCCTTTAGAGTGGTAAGTAATATTTTCGAATTATGTTTTCGCGTGTTTGCTTTTCTCGTGCTAGAAACTATAGATGTCCAGAGGTATTTAAACCTCGTCTATCGGGGAAAGTCCCTTTACAGTTTGGATTTGGTTTTGGCGGGTTTGCTTTTCTCGTGCTAGAAAGTCGATGTGCAGTGGTATATAAACCTTGTCTGACCACTGTTTCAGTAGACCTTGGAAAGCAGTCGAATCCGTAAGTTGAATTTTCTGTTTTTGAACTTAACATTTGGTTTTTGTTTTTGTTTTTTCTTTTTAGAGTCGAACATTGTTCAGTTTTAAATTTACATCTCGGTTGCAAAAATGAACGAATTGTACACATTGTTTGCTACTAACTAAGTTAGAATATTTAAAAATTGAATGCTTCTTTTTGTAACTTCATTGGGGTGTAAAAGCGTTGACCGAAGTACAATATATGAAACTTCATTCTGAAAATGTGCGCACGGTCAACGCTCTACAACCCTATGAAGTTACAAAAAGAAGCATTCAATTCTTATAATTACATTACTTGGCTATGATAATGAAAACACGAATTTTATAATTGTATTATTTAATTCACCTGTGCACTTTATTGTGGGACCACGTGTTATCGAAAGTTTTGTTGAGTAATGGAATTGCGTAAGAAATAATACGTGATGTGCAGTATTAAAGTCAATTAGAATAGAGTATTATAATGAAACCTACATCTAATGTAATTATTTTGAATATTATTGTGGATATCTTGTGTACATTCAATAGACCACTTTCGAGTTCATTCGTCACCGGAAAAAACTCGTCAATTATACGCGCTTTTATCACCGTCATTTGTGCGTTTTGGGGCGTCGTCACTTCCCTTCCAATGTTGAGCGAGTGGTTGGAAAACTATAATTCTATATTATACGAATTATTCGGCAAATTGAATTTTCAAAATTGACAATCAACACTGCTGTCATTAGGGAATTGTCAGTAAGTACCTACAGAGCAACCATTATTTCTAGTTTATCCTGCACAAAGACGATCACCAAGACGCTTGATGAACGTAAATAGTGCAGGGATACAGGCGACCCCCTCTATCTGGTAAATGACGTCATAAAGGCGTGCATAATTGACGAGTTTTTGCCGGTGACGGATGAACTCGAAAGTGGTCTATTACGATAGCGATATGATAAGACGGTTAGCAGTAAGTATAAGAATTGCCGTAGTTTAGAAAATGGAAGGGGGCATGGATTTTTCGTTCAAACACTTTTTTTGTTTCAATATTTCTTATTTTCAAGAGTATACTTTAAAGAGACGCAAATTTTTCTCAAGAAAAGAAGACCGCCCCCCCCTTTTTTTTTTACATAGGACGAATGGTCAAAGCATCAGAAAATGATTAGAGTAAACCTGCCAAAGTGTGCATGTATCATTTACTAAGAGAAAACATCAAATATATTTAAGAATTGAATGCTTCTTTTTGTAAATTTATTGGGGTGTAAAAGCGTTGACCGAAGTACATTTTGTATGAAGCGCGGAAGCGCTTTATTCTAAAAATGTGCGCACGGTCAACGATTTTACAACCCTATAAAGTTACAAAAAGAAGCATTCAATACTTATAATTACATTATTTTTTTAGCTATGATCATGAAAACACGAATTTTATGTATTTTTTTTATTTAATTCACCTGTGCACTTTATTGTTGGACGACGTGTTATCATGAATGAAAAGTTGTATTGAGCAATGCAACTGCTTACGGAATAACACGTGATGTGCAGTTAGCCAATCAGAATAAAGTATTATAATGAAACCTACATCTAATGTAATTATTGAATTATAAATATAACTTTTATTGCATTTCATTGAACATCGGGATAACGATTTTGTGCACACTTTTACTGAACACTCGCAGATTGTTGTGTTTTCATGTAAATCCCATTTTTCTTGTTTTCTAAGATTTTAAAGGTAAGATTTCAAAATGTTGTATGTTTCATCAGCAATATATATTTATTTTTTGCCTCTCGTTCGGTAATTGTACTACATGTATATAATTTTTGAAATTAGCCTGTAAAATGCGATATAACTATTTTAAATAGGATTCGTCATAGCGCCTTGATTAACCGATTTGAATATACAGTCAACTTGGTCAGCAGTTTTGAAACTCTCGGACAGTACATAGTTATACCAGAGACGCATAGTTATACCAGAGAATAACCATGCTTCGACTTGCATTAATACTTTTAGTATTTTATTTAGTTGCGCAGGTAATTTAAATATTATTTTAATCATTATTATCTACTGGTTTTTGTGTTTGAGGGTCTGGGTGGAAGTTCATTTATGTATTCCTAATTTGCCCATTACAGTAAAACCTGACTAAACCGAACCCTTTCGGGACATGAGATGTTGTTCGGTTTTGGCAGGTATTCGGTTTCATCAGGTTCACAATGCATAAAATGTGATATGATTGGTCTTCAGAAAATGTTTGGATTAGACAGGTTTCCGGTTTATTCAGGGTTCGCTCTAATCGGGTTTCACTGTATAATGTTATTCTTTTGAGTGCCAATCAGACAACTCTCTATCAATTCAAGTAAAAATTTATAAAAGTAAACTATTATATGTCGAGGTACGGCCTTCAACACGGAGCATAGGCTCACAAGCTATAAAAGGCCACAAAAACTAGTGTAAAAACAGTCAAACTGCAAAACCAACTGTCTAATCTATATAAAAACGAGAAACACGTGAACTACATAAACAGACAACCACTGTACACGTAAGAGGGCTGGATAGGGTTTTACGTGTTTGACGGTAATGCGTAAAAAATGTAGAACCGAGATAAGGTTCCTTCCCAAAAAATATTGAATTGTTAATAATTACATTAGATATTATAAAAAAGATGCATGATTGCCAATGAGACAACTCTCGAAAAGAGACCAAAAATGACAACGGTTCTAAATTAACAACTCTAGGTCTCCGTTAGGCCTTCAACAATGAACAAAGACCATACCGCATAGTCGGCTATGAAAGACCCCGAAATGACTATGTTAAACAATGCAAACGAGACCTGACTAACGGCATTATTTATTTTTAAAAAATAAAAAAAAATAAAAATATTAGGGGGCCAAAAATATATGTAACAATGAGAACGATATTCGAGAGACCTAAGGGAGCTACCATTTGATTTTTATAGGGGGGGGGGGGGGGCGGGCTAGGATGAAATTTGAAAAAAATAGGCAGGACAGGAGTTTTGAGTAAAAAAAAAAAGCAGGATGACACACTTACAAAAAAAAGTCAGGACGACAATTTAGGTAAAAAAGTCAGGATAAACTAAAAAAAAAAAAAAAAGGCAGGACCGAACAGAGTGAAAAATAAAAAGGCAGGACAGATTACAGCTAAAAAAAATGCAGGACAAAATTTTTCATCCTAGCCCCCCATAAAAATCAAATGGTAGCTCCCTAATTATGTAAAAATCACCAAAGATAGGCCATCGCAATGTCATTTCTTTGCCAAAAAAAACCCACCAATATCTCATTGTAACTTAAAAAAAAAACCAGCCTTAACCCTCTTGCTGCCAAAGCCACACATTTATGGCTTTTACACACAAATCTTGTTGATTGTGGTCCATGGTAACATCACAATACTGAGGGGCATTGACGACGTAAAAAGACGGTGCCTAAAGGACGATTTTGGCGGGAATAAAGCAAACTGAATAAGGGAGCTACCATTTGATTTTTATGGGGGGGGGGGGGCTAGGATGAAAAATTGTCCTGCATTTTTTTTTAGCTTTAATCTCTGTCCTGAATTTGTATTTTTCACTCTGTTTGGTCCTGCTTTTTTTTTTTTTTTTTAGTTTATCCTGACTTTTTTTTACCTAAATTATCCTGACTTTTTTTTTTTTTTTGGCAATTGTCTCATCCTGCCTTTTTTTTTTTACTCAAAACTCCTCTCCTGCCTATTTTTTTCAAATTTCAAATACCACTATTGAATTCTAAGGGGGTTGGGACTGAGGGGCCCTGATCCCGAAATCCCGGCCTTAAAACATGAAATCCCGTCGTCCCGAATTTGAAGAAATTTAAATCCCGACATCCCGAAATTCGAATAAAGAATTCCCCAATCCCGACCTTAAAAACACCCAGATTTTAAAGAAAAATGACTCGGAAACCGATTACCCCTGAATTTGCTATTTCAAAAACTATCGAATTCTGGGTAATATTTTTAAAAACGTAAGAAGAAACGTTGATTGTCAAGTGCATTCACAAACTGACGCGACGTTATTTTCTACAATTTTAACTCAGAACAATAGAATTTAAAAATAATATTATCTTGATTACTGACATCATTATCTTGTTTTTTCTATATATCCCGGACTGCCCCAAAATATGAATCGTAGTTTAATTTTCATTTTTTTCATTTTTTTTTTCTTCATTTTAAGGTTTATGGTAGACACCCACCTGTAGGTCTTCTTAAACGATATTACGACATGGTTCTTCATGAACGAGGTAAGGGTTCTGCAAGGAACGAGGTAAGGATTCTACAAGGAACGAGGTAAGGGTTCTTCAAGGAACGAGGTAAGGGTTGTGAAGGTACGAGGTCACAGGCACTTGTTTCTATCCATTGGAAGACCCACTATCAACGTATATTTACGAGAAGGTACCCAACTACTTTTTTTCACCTCTCCGGTTAAAACCCTTATTTCTCTGTCAATTCACTATCATTTTTTTTGTTCCATACACCCTTCGATTCATAAAAAGTTTATCTTTCAGATGATATGCATTGTATTTACCCTTAGAGTACCCCTTACCCCCAGTACACAAGATTTGTCAATGAATTTTCATGTGATCGTTTTTAGTCCTACAAAATACAACTACTTCCGTTTTAGATTATTTGCATAAAACAGTGAAGGATAAGTCTAAAGAGTCACAAATGATTAATGTAAAATCTAGAGAGTGAATAACCCTATGAACTATGAACCGACTAATCACAAGCGGTTTTGAATTTTTCTGCTTTTACCGGTTGTATTTTGTAGGACTAAAATGATAACATGAAAATTTATTGACAAATCTTGTGAACTGGGGAGTAAAGGGTACTCGAAGGGTAAATACAATGCATATCATCTGAAAGATCAACTTTTCATAAATCGAATGGAGTATGGAACAAAAAATTGAGACTAAATTGACAAGAGAAATAAGGGTTTTAAGCGGAGAGGTGAAAAAAAGTAGTTGGGTACCTTCTCGTAAATATACGTTGATAGTAGGTCTTCCAATGGATAGAAACAAGAATTTTAGTATTAGTTGAAATCTATTACGACTCATTGCATAAGCAAATGCAGCTAGGAGTACTTAAAAGACAGTTGGTATTCCAATATGATTCTATACTTGGTTTTTGTATTATGCCCATGAGAAGCAATAGGCCAATAAATGTTCTCATTTCGGCTAAAGTAACATCTATCCACTGTCTGCTTCTTGAGTTCGGTGGCAGGTTCTGAACAGGGTGTTACTGGAAAAATTGTGCTGCATATCTGTTATTTGTTAACAATTCAAATAAACTTGTTTCACCAGTAGATAACTGATTTTCAAAATAATCTATAGGTTGGGGGTTTATGATATTTCTATTGATTGGACCAACAGGACCATCTGTGATAAAGTCATAGATGTGATCTCTTACATAATTTTGCTGGTCAAAAACAGGAATCCAGGGACTTCGTCCGCCCTCGGAAAACTGCAAGTCATCGTCATCACTGGACATATCTTCGTCATCCGTTAAAATTTCTCCGTCGATGTCCGAACCGCTGTCTTCTGACCCAGACGCCATGATTGAAGGATGATGACGTCATATAATATGGGGAAACCGTTTAGCCCATTAGAATTCCAGATAATAATTAGTTTATATTTTACATTTTTTTTATTTTAATTACTAATTGGATATGAAATTGAGACAACCCGTACCAATAGACAATAATAGTGCATTGACTTGACATATCAACGATATAAGGATGAGGCTTAGAAACGGGGAAATGCGAGGCTGTGCCGAGCATTTTCCCCGTTTCGGGCCGAATCCTTATATCGTTGATATGTCAAGTCAATACACTATTATTGTCTTTATAGTGCAATCTTAACAAAAACATTTTCAATTGTTGTTTATTGTGTTAATGTTATTTATTTGATTTAGATATTGGGGAAAATCCCCCTTTAAAAAGGCCTCATATCACACAGACGGAGAAATATAAAACACGATGAAATGTACATCATTACCGCAACGCAATCAATGGTGAACGAATTCGTTGCAGACTAAAATATCAACAATAAACATAAAACATAATGATTTATAGGTTGCAAACACAAAAATATTAATAAGTGAAATATGTTTTCCCAAAAATGGCAAAAGAAACAAGTTTGAGTCGTTAAACGCATCGTTGTTTACATTGGAAACAAGAACGGGTTGAAAAGGTCGTATGAATAATTAAATATAATTTCGACAATTTCTATTTAAATATTCATGAGGAAAAGTGATATCAGGTCAGTGACTGTATATGGCATAGAAATATACAGTCAACGTATTTTGACTGCTCAAATAGAACGAGTGCAGTATAAAAAAGGATAACCAAGCATCACAAGTCATTCAAATGGCTTGCCTATGACTTACCGTAATATATATTATTTATCTTTTCTCGTATTCAGACGTCACACATGTGAATTAATCAGTCCTTTCATATAAATCATGTTTGTATAATGAATAGGTTACTCGTAAGCAAGAGGGAAAACATACACTGCAATAGATATTTGCAAAAATAAAAGAACAGTGTAATATATGAACATATTTTTATATGAAAATTATATTAAAAATGCCGCAAAATTATACAGTTGATTCCATAAGTTCAGCATACAAATGATTAATTTCTGTTCATTTCTTCGCTCATTTTCTTCTGAACAGTTATTTCAAGTACCAAAAACTGCCTTTGCTTTAGTTTACTTCATTCCCGCCATAATTATCTTTTCGCGTCGTCTTTGGGTTACGTTTCCCTCAGTTTTAGTTTGTTACCCCGATTTTGTTTTGATTTATGAGTTTTGAACAGCGGTATACTACTGTTGCCTTTATTTATGGTCAAGGTAGTTTTTGATTTTAGTCCAAATCAACTACATGTTCCCTATTATATAATTTTTCTGATTTCAATGCAGCATTAGATTTTTTACCCCAATTTCACGGTCCAATGAACATAGATTAGAAAATGATAGTGCTAGTCGGGCATCCGTGTAATATAGACACATTCTGATTCTTTGCATATTTTAACTTTTGTAGAAGTTGACAAATGCATGGGATTCCCAGAATCCTTTTTGGACTGCGCAATTGTACAAGGATGTGAAAACGAGGCGTGTCCAAAAAACATGTACTGTTGTTCCACTGATAAATGCGGAAATATGTGTCGTAAGTAATATATATTTTCTCGTTGCATTGAAGAACCATTGGTAGCCTTCGGCTGTTTTCTGCTCTTTGGTCGGGTTATTTACTTTGCATGACACATTCCCAATTTCCTTTCACAAAACTATGTTTAGCTAATCAATTTACAGTCAAACCTGTTTTAAAAAATCACTGAAGGAAGAACAAAAAAGTTGTCTTTGAATACAGGTAGTCTTTTTAACACGGGTTTTTGCTTAAAACAGGTAATCTCATTAAGCAGGTTTAACTGTATTTTAATCATAAATTTTATAATTGACCAATTGAGGTGGGTAAAGTAAAACAATCATCGGGGATTAAAACGTTTCTTATTGTTCGTGGCGTGGATTAAAACTATAGCTTAAAAATGATTCGGACGTAAAAAGAGGTTACCAAACAAAACGATTTGTGTAAAATTCAGAGTTTGGAATTTAGACACTGCAGATAAAAGATTTGTCAATTACTTCTGGCTAGCAAAAAACAACTATTTTCAGTAGGAATTATTTTCAAACTACCTTTTTCTATAAGAATTATTTTCAATAAGAATTATTTTCAAACTTTTCAATAAGAATTCTTTTCAAACTACCTTTTTCAGTCTGTAAGAGAGATCCTGAACACTGCAATCTTTTCTGTCACGATGGATATATTTTGGGGGCCAATGGATGCCCTGAGTGTGCCTGTCGTAAAAAGAGCCAAAGTAAGTAGTACAAGTTTGAGCTTTCTAAAAAGCTATGGACTGCTTCGCTCGCTTGTTATGTTTTGGATTTTTTTGTCAGATTTTCGGAATCCTCTGGTTTTATCCATTTGAATGTCTAAAAAAAATACCTATTGACCCCTATTTTTCTTCATATAAGTTTTTTACATGTATAATGAGAAGCCATCTGTAAATGTCTTATAAAATTTTAATTATTTTTTAATAATTTTTGAGAACTTGTCAATGATAAAGCTATGAAAAGTCACGAGAACATTTTCCTGCCAAAATTTCAATGGCTAATATCTAGAAAACAAGTACATTTACCAATATATGTGTTTGCTCTTTTGATTCCTTTATTAATTCCCTATTAATATAAACTAGTGTTTTGAAAAGCTTATTATTTCGAAATTTGAGAAGCGAACTCCCTTAATTAAGGTAATGTGTGTGCAAGTGGTTGTTGAATTAGTATTGGAAATGGGGTATTTTATATTTATTGATTGGAGGCAGTTGCTATTTGTCCGGCTAGCCGGACGAATAGTACCAGGACTATTTGTCCGGCCAATACAATGCGCATGTCACTATTTGTGTGTGCGTGTAATATTATCTTCAGCAGCACCAGGGGGTAGCAAATGTTTGTAATCTTTATATTGTATTGGCCTAATCTTGATACTGGTAATTGAAATTGTTAATTGTTGTTTTATTCATACTGTATATAGTCCAATGTGGATAACGAATAATAAAATAATATAAGAAAAAAAATTACATAAGAAGAGAGAAGAAATCGTTTGTAAAACAAACTTGGGACGTGTTTGACTCGTGCATTTTAAGTTAACGTAAAGGATTTTGTCTAGCTGAAAAAGTTACAAAATTATTTTGTCTCGGTAGCTATCAAAGAGAATTATAGATCCCTTGACATAGAGTTATCCATATTTTGAGTGAGAGGTGGGATATTTTTTCTATAATGCCCCCACCCCAATCCCCCAAAAAGTAAACGACACTGTTAAAATCTTATTCAGAAATTCTGGGTGGGATTTTATTTTATTTACGTGAGGGGGTCGGGGTGACACGGTGTGCTCCTTTTCCCAAATTCCTCTTTTCTTTTTTTTTCTTCTGATCCCATCTTTATTGTCCCGTGTATTTCATTACCCCACTTGTTATAATCCTATATCCAATATCCCCATGCACTTCAAGTCAGTTGTAACCTCAATCCCCCCCTATATATCACTTCGAGGGCTACTTTCAAGATTCCGGCATTTTCGGAATATAAGTAAGCTAAATTTTATTCAGTTAGACATGCAATTGTAAAAGCCTTTCTCAACTACTCTTCGCGAAGTTGCTTTGAACATATTTTCCACCATTTACACAGCTATAGCGACGGAGTCGAATAACTTTGTAAAACTATAGTTCTCCGATCAATTATCTTTATTTCCCATTTTCTTTCAGTTTGTGATTTAATTTTTTTTAGTCCCTTTTACAAGATTATGTCATTATATGAAGAACATATACTATCCTGTTCCATTTGCAAATATCAAAAACTGCAAAATTTATCACAAATATTGATATCGCCATTTCCAGCCATGATCTTGAAATTGGTAATCAGTGATCGAATTACACGCTGAAGATAATATTACACGCACTTCCGAACGCACATCATATGACATGCGCATTGTAATGGCCGGACAAATAGCCCTGGCACTATTCGTCCGGCTAGCCGGACAAATAGCCACTCCGTTAAATGGATGCTTTTAAGAGTGCGTTATACACGCATGTTTGTAGTAAGGAACATTGTTTAGCAAAGCAAATCGTGTAAATTGTAGAGTTACAAAGTTACAAAGCAAATAACGTTTTTAGAATTGCTATTTCAATATTGAATGTATCTGTGAAATATATGCATATAATGATAAAATTATCATGAATTAATGAATTGATCGGAACTGAAATACACATAGTTAATTTTCCGGCATTTGATTTCTTATCCTGGACGAGAAAAGTAGGTATTTCTTCATCTCAATTAACACTGGCTTCAATATCAACGCATTCACGATAAGTGTATATGAGACAAGCGGTTTGGCTCAAATGAACATTTTACTGCACGAAAATCGGAAAAGAAAAACTTATCCCTAGAGTTGTCTCCCATTTTCGGACTGTCGTAACTTTAAGTTAAGTTACGATCATCCGCTTACCACCAGTGATTTAAGACAGTAGCTGTTACTGCATTTCAGCCGCATCATAATGCAACCGATCAGAATCAATCATGTGATAAGTGATTAATTCAAGATGGCGTGTATGTCGACTGAAACCAATAGCTCCGCACCGTGATGGGAAGCAATAATTTATGCGTCGGTTGCCAATGATCGGAGAAGTGGCGGTTCCAGGAAGGTTCCGGTGGTTGGGTCCAACCCCTTTTTTTGAACGATCAATGTATCTGAATGGGGACATGTAGTTAGAACCCTCCCTTTTTTTGTCCTGGTTTAGGACCCCCCCCCCTTTTTTTAATGGCTGGATCCGCCCCTGTGACTGGTGTAGATAGTGATCTTGGCATTGATAGTAAAAAGCCCATGCAACTTATTTCTGGTATGTTTAGACAGCGTGAATAAAGCCGAATCTCCAAACTTTATGCTTATTTAATGTTACAAGTTTCACATATTTTTGCCGTTTCCTTTCAGTTTTGTTTCGTACTTTATAGATTTAATTTTGAGAACCTTTTTAATTATGTGAATATAAATGATTAAAATCCACATTATTAAAAAAGTTACCAAAAAATAATGGCTAGCTTTAATCATTTTATCATAAAAAAAACTTCCCATTTAAAATATATGTTAAACACGGTTGTATAAAGCTACTTTTTAAAGATACCTTTTCTGAAATCCTCCAGCCATGATAAAATCTGTTACAAAAATTTTCACTACAACTCTACATACTTTCAAACCAAGAGACTAAATGCCTGCGATTTCGCGATTCTGTTCTAGTCTTAATTTTAATTGTGTGTTTTTTAATTAACAGATGAAGATACAAGACGAAGAGGATATTACGGTCGTCAAGTCAGACGAGGATATTACGGTCGTCAAGCTAGACGAGAGGAAAAGGAGCTCGAGAGCAGGTATGATCAATCTTTAAAATTGAGAATGGAAATGGGGAATGTGTCAAAGAGACAACAACCCAACCATAGAACAGACAACAGCAGAAGGTCGCCAACAGGTCTTCAATGCAACGAGAAATTCCCGCACCCGGAGTCGTCCTTCAGCTGGCCCATAAACAATTATATATACTAGTTCAGTGATCATGAACGCCATACTAAACTTCAAATTGTACACAAGAAACTAAAATTAAAAATAATACAAGACTAATAATAAATGCTCCTGACTTGCGACAGGTGCAAAAATGCGGCGGGGTTAAACATGTTTATGAGATCTCAACCCTCCCCCTATACCTCTAGCCAATGTAGAAAAGTAAACGCATAAAAATACGCACATTAAAATTCAGTTCAAGACTACCCCCCCCCCCCCCCCCCCCCAGTTCATTAAGGGGCATAAGCTATCGTCTCTCATGTAGAGTTATTGGTCCTTGCCCTCGACATGGTAAACAAAGCACATGTGTTAGTAGTGAAACATTACTTTTCTTCTACGTAAATAAAATAAGTTTAATCTAATTGTAAATCAGAATTGACAAGAGAGCAAGGACCTATAACTTTCATGGGAAGGATAACCTTTAGAGATATACGAAAAAATGTAATTGTATTTTTATTCAAACGAAAAAATGTAATTGTATTTTTATTCAAACGAAAAAATGTTATTGTATTTTTAATCAAAAACAAATGAAAGAAATAGTGAGAGAAATAATGGCTTTTCGCAGCCAGTTGAGTTAGATTTTGTCAAAATTAGCTAACGTGAATTATTCAGTTTGCTTTTAGTTTTCGAACACTTTCTGCCAATGATTACTTGAATTGAATGCTTCTTTTGGTAAATTCATTTTTTTGTGTAAAAGCGTTGACTGAAGAAAATTTTGTATGAAGCGCTTTATACTGAAAAAAATACTAGAAGCATTTAATACTTATAATTATATTTTTTAAATATTTTCTTTTAACTGAGCACTTTAATGTGAAAGCTCGTCACCATGAATCATTTTGAAATACAGAGTCATTCAAAATGACGCGATATTGCTGTTAGCCAATCAAAATAACGTATTTGTAATTACATGGGATGACATGATATTTGGAAAGCAGACAGAAGAGAAACAAATGAAAAATATTGAAAAAAGGGATAAAACGGGAATGTGTCCAGTACATTGTACATCGATGTCAACACGCACTTGCATTTACTTATGTTCAGTGGACCGTGAAAGAGGGGTCAATACTCTTAATTTGTCGTTGTAGTTAGAAAGATTATATCACAATGCACATTTTTTAAGTAAAAATTCAGTTGATTGGACTTCCAACTTCATCAAAAACTACCTTGACCAAAACTCTATAATGAAGCTGGGTGAACAAACGGTCGTACGGACACTTCCCTGTCTCTAATTGGGCATAACTCCAGTATAGAGCATTGAGGAATAAAAAAATAAAATAGAAAACAAGAGAACACAAATACCAGATCTGGCTGAATTAAGCAGGGTTTATTACTCGATTTATTTCACTTGACTCGGCGGAGTTTAACCGGTTCGCTCATAATAAACCAGTTCATCTATTGATAGGTGTTTTATGATAAACTCATCAATGAAGTGTCCAGTCATTGTTTTGTAAATTCCTTTGATGACACTGATAGGTGATTAGAAATCAGTAATAGTTATAACGGCAATCATCCTTATCACACACATCTTCAAATAGACTGTCCTTGTGCAAATTAAAACGTAAGCTCCGCCCGATCAGTTGAAATAACATTGGTATCAAGTTCAAAACCGGCTTGTTTCGGGCTAATGTGCGCGGGGAAAGGCGTTAAGTGGGTTCCTAATTTGTGAAATCAACTTCAAAAGTTTTCAACACAGTACCTGCATTTTACAGGACGATTGCACCTGCCATTTTGGATTTGTTTGAAAATCTTTTTTCTCATGACTGATATTGGTTTTTCTTTGTGATGCTGCATGCAATGCAGATTTTGCCTTGTATGATATTATTCTATAAATATATTGTATGGACTTTAAAAATTATTCTAACTGTATACGAAAATTATGAAATGTACTTAAAATGATTTTATCTTTTACAGATTTGAATGATATAGGAAGAGGAAACAAGAAAAAAAAATTTTGATATGAAAAAACATAAAATGGAAAAAACAATACTTAAAAAAAATTGCAACTTGAATATTTTGTTTGGTTATTTCTTGTAGACATTCTGTCGTCACAATATTTGTTGACTGTCATGAAATAGGTAAACCCTTTCCCGGACTTGCCCTTTCCCGGACTTGCCTAACTCGTTTTTTAGGGGGGGGGATACTGCCAAAGAGATGCCCAAGTTTGGATGTATAAATACGTAGACAAGTCTGGTACCGGTCGCAATAAGGAAATCAAATCCGATGATTTGTAGGAAGAGAAAAGTAGACTATATAAAAAAGACGATGTGGTACATGTACAAGTATGATTGCCAATGAGACAACACTCCAAGAGACCATAATGACACAGAAATTGACAACTATAGGTCACCGTTCGGCCATGTTTATATAAACCGAAACATTTTTTAGGTTGTGATGTTACACTATAATTGTTTCAGTTGAGGACTAAGGTTGGTACCTATTAAAACATTTAAAACCGCTACATTTGTCCAACACTTAGTCCCAAGTCAGTTGATGTGGTTCATAAGTATTTCTCGTTTCTCGTTTTTTATATAGATTAGACCGTTAGTTTATTCATTTGAATGGTATTACACTTGTCTAGTCATTTTGTGTGCCCTTTATCGCTTGCTGTTCGGTGTGAACTAAGGCTCGGTATAGCCATTAAATATTTGCCACTGGACGTTAAGCAACACTAAATCACAATGGCGCTGTAAAGTTTTTTGCCTTTTAGTCAATATTGTGTCAGTTTTGTCCAACTTTATGGTTTACAAGTTTGTAATGCTTCAACCAATAGTTGTTGTTAGTTACTGTTTTGCATTGGTCTTATTTTATGTTAAGTTAAATGTTAGTGAAATCTGATAGTTTGCCTTTTTTTCGTATTTAGTCATCCGCGACTTTTATTGACTTGTTATAAACTAATATTATAGAACCTCCTCATGGTGTTTTGATTATGTTATTACTAGGCCATTTTTATAATGCTAATTCACTAATCAGTTCAAATATTTCATGATTGAGGACTGTTTTTTTGATATTTGACAAAAATGTGATTATGTGACCACCTCTAGTACACAGCAGCATATTAATTATTTTCATCTCGTTATGCGTGCAATATTTGTTCCTGTGAATGTTCTTTTACCTGTGATGATTTCTCTTTTACAAATTATGACTTAACATGGAGAGTTGTCTCATTGACACTCATACCACATCTTCTTATATCTATCAACCCATCCTTTTCTTAGTTTCTAAATAAAAAAAATGTACAACTTGAATATTTGGACTATGCATTGTATTATGTGTACAAAATGTATTGTATGAAAAAATGAGCTGTTTAATGATTGCTAGCTGACTATGCGGTATGGGCTTTGCTCAAAAGCCCATTGTTGAAGGCCGTACGGTTACCTATAGTTGTTAATGTCTGTGCCATTTTGGTCTTTTGTGGATAGTTGTCTCATTGGCAATTATACCACATCTTTTTTATATAGACAATTACCTACCAAAGCTGATCTTATCAATTAAAACCAGCCGTTCAGCCTTTAAAAACAATGAGCGAAAACACTTGTTTTTCATATTGGGACACCTAAATAAACTATGAATTATATTTAATGTACAAAATATGATATGAAATAAAGAAGATATGGAATATTTGCCAATGAGACAACTATCCATCAAAGCTCAAATTAAGTTGATGTAAGCAATTACAGTCAACAGTACAGCCTTTAAAAAATTAGCGAAAACACAAATATTTTTCATATTGGGACACCTAAATGGACACTTCGAACTATCATACATTATATTAAGTGTACAAAATATATGATATTACAGAAAAATAAGAGATGTTGAGAACCATAAGTACGGCCTATAAGCAATGAGCTAAAACACATGTTTTTCATATTAGACACCTGAATGGACACTTCGGACTATCATACATTATATTAAGTGTACAAAATATATGATATTACAGAAAATTAAGAGATGTTGAAAACCAGACGTACGACCTATAAGCAGTGAGCGAAAACACTTGTTTTTTTTTTATATTGGGACACCTAAAATTGCAGTTTCAGACTCAAACTCCCCGGCAGTTCCAGTTCCGATCCGCATACTACTCTACACTAATTGGTTTAATGGAGTAAAGGAAAATAGTTCCGGAACGGAAACGATCACTGTCCGGCGTTTGTTTCAGACTATGCATTACCGGGTATATTAGGTGTACAAAATGTTATGATATAAAATAAGGAAATGTAGAATGATTGCAAACAAGACAATTGTCCACCAATTTAAGAGCTCAAATTATCAAAAGTTGATGTAAGCAATTAAAGTCAGCCTTACGGTCTATACACAATGTAGAAAGGAACTTAACGGAATAAAATGAATTACAGCTAATTTTCTAATGCATGTAGAACAAAACTTTGGTTGGCTTGCTTGCTTTGTTTGTATAACTGTTTATTCAAGCTTTGTAAATAAGATTGACATCTTTAAACAATGTATATAGGCATGGTTTTACCTGTATATATCATATTTGAATTTAATTGGGTGTTATTCTAATGATTTTACAATATACAAACAAAGCAAGCAAGCTAACCAAAGTTTTGTTCTACATGCATTAGGAAATGAGCTGTAAAACTTAAGATAACCAAATGTAGTTACATTCGCTCCTTTCCATTTACTTCTTTAAAATGATTTGTAAACAACATATGATCAAGTAATACAAGAAAAGAAACAATTGGATGATGCTGACGAATTAGGGTTTAACGTCCAGTGACAAATATTTATGTGCATATGAGAACGACAACACGTTATATGTATTGAACAATTGCTCCAACTTATTGAGTACTATACATATATTCTTATGTTGTATTGTTATACCACTGTCCCAGGTCAGGGGAGGGTTGGGATCACGCTAACATGTTTAACCCCAGCCACATTATTTATGTATGTGCCTGTCCCAAATCAGGAGCCTGTAATTCAGTGGTTGTCGTTTGTTTATGTGTTACATATTTGTTTTCCGTTCATTTTTTTTTATATAAATAAGACTGTTAGTTTTCTCATTTGAATTGTTTTACATTGTCTTATCGGGGCCTTTTAAAGCTGACTATGTGGTATGGGCTTTGCTCATTGTTGAAGGCCGTACGGTGACCTATAGTTGTTAATGTCTGTGTCATTATGGTCATTGTGGACATTTGTCTCATTGGCAATCATACCACATCTTCTTTTTATATTTTTTTTTCATTTTCGGATACCTTAATGTACTCTTCTTAATATTTGGGTGAACATATTATTATTAATTTTATTGTAAATAACAGGTACTCAAAATAGCATTAATGTGTGAAAAATCTTTTCTTAAGTAAAAATGACTATTTTTGTGAAGATATTTGAATATGATAAGAAATGTTAATGTCATTTGTCATATCTTGCCAATAATCAAATGAACTTGTATATGTAAAATATTTCAGATATATATGAAGCATTTTGTACCTTGGGCATAACAGTCAATTATTAATATACAACCTGTAAGAAAATTGATCTAATTTTTGTGGTGACATTTGAAAATAGTTGTACAATGTTACTAAAAGAGGGACGAAAGATACCAGAGGGACATGTAGTCAAACTCATAAATCAAAAATAAACTGACAACGCCATGGCTAAAATTGAAAAGGACAAACAGACAAACAATAGAACACATGACACAACATAGAAAACTAAAGAAAAAACAACACGATCCCCACCAAAAACTAGGGGTGATCTCAGGTCCTCCAGAAGGGTAAGCATATCCTGCTCCACATGTGGCACCCGTCGTGTTGCTTATGAGATAACAAATCCGGTAAGTAGTCTAATTCGGTACTAAGTTTACTCATACAAGAAGTTCTACGCACGTTCACAAATCTTGGAATTCGACCATAATTTATATTAATATATAATTAATTATATATTAATCCGTCTCCTTGAAAATTATTGTAATATTTAGGTACCTTTATTTTACAGTACATGATATGTTCTTAAATTTTGGTACAGAAATAATGGCAGGCGTCCCTTTGCGCCAATTACTCTTATTCAGGGTTATTTTTTCCGCCAATTTTTTTTCTCGAAGCCGTTTGTTTTAGATGGCCATTAATTGTGAAGTACCCATACAGTAGCAATAAGATGCAGATATTAAATAAAAAGTAAAAGAAATATACAGAATGAGAACTCAGTCGCAGAAACTTTGTGTGTGTATATTAATGAGTTTCAAATTCCCGCCTTTTATATAATGAATATGTTGTCCGACTGTACGTAGTTTTACGTTTTAAAGTATTCTATTAAATGACTGAAAATGACGTTATCTCTGACAGTGTAAACAGCCTGTCCAAGCCTGATGAAGGAGGAGGAAAGTCATTTTTCTTTTATTTGGCGCAATAGTATTTTTATTTTTGGCGCAAATCATACTATGTAACCTCAAAACAGGTGGCACAAACGTAGCATAGGAGAAAAAAAGTTGCGGCGCAAAAGGATGCATTTTTTGGCGCAAACGGATTTTTTTCGAAATAATACAAACAGGGACCACAATGTTTCATGTTTGAAAATAATAACTTTAAGGGATGTGAAATATATAGACAACCTTTCAAAAAGCTGAAAATGTAATAAAAAACAATCTGTAGTACTTACATTTCAAGTACAGTCAAATTAAAATTAAGTACTGTAAAATACAGGTACTTACAATAATTTGAAAGTAACAAAAAAGTACTGAATATTAAAAAAAGATTTCCATTACTTAAGATTTTTAGTACAGAAATAGTACATATTAAAAAAATGCAAAAGTAGCTGAGTACCAATAAAAGAAGTCGTACACATGTTAGGGCCCTCATGGGGTTTTTGATTATGTGATTACTTGGCCGTTTTTTTAATGATTATTTGATTATTAAGCCAAATATTTCATGATTGTTTGATTACCTAGGACTGTATTTTTAGTTTATGATTATTTGATTACTAAAGATAAGCAAATATTTAATGATTATGTGATTATATTGGCAAAAAAATGGTGATTATGTGATTACTAGGACCCCCCATGAGGGGCCTCACATGTTAGAAAATCTTGGCATTCTACCATATGATATCTGAAGGGAGAGGGGGTGTTGCAGAAAGATTTTAAAAGATTTAAAAATAAATAACCTTCCATTTTAGAATGGAAATAAATTATATTCTGCAAAACAAAAAGCAGGAAACAATTTTGTACAAAATATATCTCTGAGGGGGGGGGGGGGGTCAGCATGTGTAGCAATATATAAAAATGAATAGTCAATCCGAAAAAAGCCTGTTTTTGTATTGTTGTATACAACTTGAAACAATAAGATATAAATGACTGTACACAATGTAGTACATAGAAATATATAAAAGAAGATGTGGTATGATTGCCAATGAGAAAACTTTATAGTACTGGACATCTACTTTTAAAATTCAGTACTGTTTTGTTACTCTAAAATTATTGTAATATTTAGGTACCTGTATTTTACATTACTTTATTTGTACTTGAAATTTGGGTACTACAGATTTTTGGTTACTACCGTTACATTTTCAACATTTTGAAAGTTTTTCTATTTCAAATCTCTTCAAGTTATGATTTTCAAACATGGAATATTGTATTATTTCTGTACCAAAATATTTAGTACAAACAGTAAAATACAAATACCTAAATATTACAATAGTTTTAAAGTAAAGAAATAGTACTAAATATTAAAAGTAAATTTCCAGTACTGAATTTTTTAGTACAGAAATAGTACCTATGCAAAAGTAGCTGTGTACCTGTTTTTAACATTTTGCCCATTATTCTCTATTCTGTAGACCCATAGGCGGATCAAGGGAATGGTTCCCCCCCCCCCCCCCACACGCCCCACCCTCTTTTGTGTGAAAAAATTGGTTGATTATATAGATAATCTCTGAAGAATAAATGGAGCAGGTCCCTTTTATGGCTGTCAATGCCCTTCCCCCCTTTTTTTAAATGGATCCGCCACTGAAACCCCATCCAAACCTCCTTAGTATTATCGTTGTAAATGTTTATTCAAGTTGTAATATATTGCATACAATAGATATTGATTGTATAGCTAAAATATACAATGGCTAAAGGGTATATTACAACTAAAATACAGTTATCAACACTAACATATTTATAGGTGTTTTTTAACTATACCAATTATGTATGTCGAAAGTCATTAGAGAGAAGAAATAACCGAAGGTATTTTAGATTAAGAATAAGTGACATTGCTTATTTACAATTATTTTTATGAACTGTGATTTCACGTAGCGTTTATCATGGGTGAAAGGGAAATCATATGTTCTTATAAATTGAATACCCGGCGAGCATAGGGCGAGCGAGTTTCACAAAACAAGTCGATCTGTGAATATATATTAAATAATTTAACTCTCGCTTATATCAATAAAGTATGCCTTTAGAAAAATATGACAAATATTTTATACATACACCTGAAAAAACAAGTATCACACCACCCTGATTTTTCTCGTAAACCAAAATATTATATGAGATATTATTTATGGTCCCGAAAGTATATAAATTATCACATTTTGTTTCGAAAAGACCAGTCATAAATAATTTAAAAGGTTGAAAATATATTGAATTTTAATAACTTATTTTGTTTGACAAACAAGAGTTCGTGGGTACTAAATATAGACAATATTTAACTTTGAATGCTTGTAGTAAGAAAACTTCAATACAGTGAAACCCGACTAAACCGAATCCTGTATAAACCGAAAACCTGTATAAACCAAACCTGTTCGTAAGCACCGTCATATCAAATAAAGTGCGTTGTGAACCTGATTAAACCGAACATCGGCCAAAACCGAACAAAATCTTAAGACCAGAAGAGGTTTGGTTTTAACAGGTTTCACTGTATCACTATTATTTTGTTTAAAAAGCGAAAATGTGTCAATTGTTATGATAAACATTACGGTGTCCAATGACAAGTCAGGCTTCACTGAAGGGGATCTTGAACAGCAAAGGCCCCAAAGATGCAGAGTTTATTAGATTCACCACTGTATGGACATGCCCTTACTCTCACCAACCTTGTCCCAACTATTATAGGTACATAGTAAAGTAAATAGCCGGTTAGATGAAGATTGTTAACCCTGAATTATAATTTTTCTAAGAGAAGGAAAACTCCAAAATAAACACTGGCAGCTAATATGGCTCGTCAGCCTTGGTCGGCAACTTATCTGAAGGAAGAAAACCTTGACAGAAAATCCCTGGTCATCCAAGTAGGGGATCGGCATAGAGCCAACAACTATATCCTGTAAATGGCGTACCGTGCAGTAAGCAAGTAATCAAGTGCCATTCGTCACAACTCGGTCGATTCCGGATAGAAGGAGAGTAGCGGTGTCACCCGAGGATTGCCGATTGATCAAGTGCAATACCCAAAAAGTGCTTAGAAGTGGTAAGAGAATAAGCATTTGACATTCTGGTTGATTTCTGTAAATAGATTTGGTCTACTATTCTATTTTCTGCAAGCCCCTTTTCAGACAACATATGGCTTTTTAAATTGATAAAAACAGAATGACATTGAAAGTGTCTCTAAAGATCAGATAAGATCATGACATTGTCCAAATTACTATCATCTGATTATAATGGGCGGTCCATATTGCTTATGTGGTATAAAAAGGTTTGCGTACCTACTAACATCATCAGTGTGACCCCAACTGTACCACGTCAAACTGGTATATCTTAAATTGATTTTGGACATAACACATTGAACGGAGAATAATCATGTATCGGGTTGCTTTAATATTGCTAATAGTTTATTCAGTTGTCCAGGTAAATATGTTTTTTTTTTATTTATTTAATTGCTGTTTAATTGTAACACAGTTTATTTATTTATTTTGTTTTTTATTGCTTAATAGACTAAGTCTTCATATTAATATTCATGCTTTTTTCATTTAATAATTTCCCTTAAAAGTCAATATTTAAAATTAAAAGTTTCGACGGAAACAAATACTTAAATTTACATCCATGCATGTTGTATTAGAATCACTGGAATTTGAAAACTATACTTTGTTAGTTTCTGTGTCATTTGGTCATTGGCAATCATACCACATCTTCCTTTTTATATTTTCCGAAAAAGGTTGTAAAAAGTGCAATTGACACATTACGGAAAATTTGCTCAAGTTTTTCTAAATCTAAAATACACACATCGGCAAAATTGGATTTGTACTATAATATATTGTCTAAGCTTTAATACTCGACTGAAATCAAGTCAGGCAATATTATTTCAGTGATTGTCATTTGGTGCAGTATCTCATATTTACTTTTTAGTTTATTTTTAGTTTTCTCGTTTAAAATTGTCACTTCGGAGACACTTCTATCATTCGGCAATCCTCACTAGAATCCGCTACTCTAGGGTACGGAATCGACCGAGTTGAGACGAATGTAACTACACCATCACTCTGATAGCGTGTTAATTGACTGTTTTTGATAATCATAACACGTGTTCATTTTTTATCTTCACTTCTTTGAATATTTGCTTAAACTAGAACTAACTCAATTAAAATTCTAAACTTAGTTAAATCGAATCTTAATTCCAACCAGTGTTTAATATTAGCTTTACGTGAATTTTACCAAGTAAAAACTTCTCATTATGATTAAATTTGTGTTTGTTGTGAGCCAAGGCTCCGTGTTGAAGACCGCACATTGACCTATAATAGTTTAAATTGTAACTTGGATGGAGAGTTGTCTCATTAGCATTCATAATTCACTCTTCATCTTATATCTCTATATTTTAACAGGTGTTTTACGTCATGTGTAACAAAAGTTGACCCCTTATTATGTTTATTAGAAATTTTGGAAATAAAATGCCACTTTTTTATTGATTACATATTCAATATGATCTGCGTTGAATATAAATGTACATGTATTAGAGTTAGAGTAAGAGTTAAGTTGATTTTGGAATATTCATATACTGTAAATTCAGAAATTATTGCGAGGTTTTTATTATTGCAACAAATGCGACAGATGTGTAAACGCAAAAATTTAATGGGATTTGCTCATTGTTGAAGGCCGTACAGTGACCTATAGTTGTTAATGTCTGTTTCATTTTGGTCTTTTGTGGATAGTTGTCTCATTGGCAATCATACCACATCTTCTTTTTTATATTAAACTCGCATTTTGAGAATATTTTATGTGAATTAAACAGGATTTTTCTCAAAATCGTAAAAAATAAAATCGCATTTAAGTCTGAAATGACAAAATCGCAATGATAAATGCACGCAATAATTTCTGACTAGTACGAAAAAAATTGTTCTGTTTTGTAGGGTTGTTGTAACGGGCAGAATCAATTTGCGCCAATGGCAGTTTTGAAAAGGTATTAATTGCGTCGCTCTCTTTTATTTTGATGGTATTAATTGCGCCAATAAATGAAATGAAATTGCGCCACATTTACCTGTAAATATTTTTTACTTATATCATACCTGCACATGTTTTACCTATAGCATACATGTACTATTATTAAAATTTCCACTAAAGATTTAATTGAACACTCATCAAATTTAAGAAAACTCACCCCAAAATAAATTGTTTAGTAATAGAATATTTTTTCACGAGTCAAGAGTGTCTGATATACCATTCAAGAAAATAGAGTCTGATAGAGGTAAAACCGGTCATCATTGTTGAAGAACACAAAATTCCGTCAGGCATTTGTACAGAAAACTGGAGAAATAAGGTGGAGATGTAACAGTTAAGGAAAACTGGAGAAATAAGGTGGAGATGTACAGTTAAGTCGTGTTGTGCTAGGTTATTCCCAGATGAATCGTGTACAATTATTTCGAATGGAGAATTAGATTATATGTCATGAAACAAAAGTCCAGAAACAAGAACGTCAAATTTTGAGAACTGCGTGCAAAAGAATAGCAACCGATATGTTCCAGAGCGACCTTCTAAAATAAAAAAAATCAGAGCTCTTCAAAATTGAAGAAGAAAATTTAGAAAAGAAAGATTTAAGATGTGTGCGTCAGTCAATGTATATGGAGAGAATAAAACTGCATCGGGCTCAACCTAAAAGTCAAGCAGAATTTCACAGAATATTGGATGATATTGGTGTTGTTACAAACAAAGATGATGACTTTGTATTGTGTAACAAGCCAGAAAGCGGGATAATTTTATGAGGATGATTACTTTATTGGCGCAAATGATACCTATAGTTTTGAAAATTAGGTGGCGCAAAAGAAGTATTGGCGCAATTAAGTTGTGGCGCAAATGAGTTACTTTTTGGCGCAAAAAGATATCGCCCCTTATAACAACATATTTTTCAAACAGTTGCAGACTTTATAAACTCGAAATAGGATAAGAGGTGTATTGATATTAATTTGCATACGGTCGATTCCCTATCTGACATGGCTCATATGTTTTACAGTGAAACCCGACTAAACCCGAATCCTGCATAACCCCCAAAGAAACTGTATAAACCAAACATGTTCTTAAGTACCGTCACATCAAATTGAATGCGTTGTAAACCTGATAAAATCGAACATCGACCAAACCCGACCATAATCTTTAGTTCCGAATAGGTTCGGTTTTAATATTTTCACTGTGTTATTCTAATTTTTTATTTCTATAATTCATAAGGTTTATGGCAGAGAAAGCAGCCAACTTCCGGTTGACAAAGAAGATAAAAGTCTTTTAAATTTAAAAGAACGTCTTTACGACTTGATGTTAGAAGATCGTGGTGAGTTACCTTATAATGAGGCTCTCAAAGGGATGTGAAAGTAATCACATAATCACAAATGTTTTGCTAATATAATCATATAGTCATTAATAAACAAGTGATCAAAATTAATGATCAAACCATCATAAAATATTTAACCGGGTAATAAAAAAAAACACGATAAAAACGGCCCAGTATTTAAGTACATTTTGTAATACATTTGTAATTTAATTTTAGATGTAACGCGTCTTCTGATTGGCTGACGTCGTTTTGTTTATCATATCATAGACACAATTTTGTCATGTGACCATGACGTCATCAACGTTTTTTCATGATTTACCCAGGTTTAAAATGGAATTTAGATTAAATTGTAAGAAATAACTATAATATTTTGTCAGTCTACTCGAAATATCGTTACATGTGGTGCACACTGTTAAATAATCCGCTACGCGCAATATTCAGTGTGCACCACATTTTTTTTTATGTTATTTTTCTTAGACAGAAAAAAATATACAGTAATTCCTTAAATAAAAAAAACAAAACAAGAGGAAGCTCTATGCTGAAAGTCCATTTTTAATTTGATCGACATCTTTTTTACGTGAGCTAGGAAAACACTCGTAGGGAGGTCATGTCAAACGGAAAAAAACAATATCACTGTTACTAAATTTTAATTTTTTTTTTTGCAAAGGGAAACAACTTCTATTCGCAAATCAAACGATCACCGTGTATTGTGCGGGATATTACATGTGTTTTTAACTTCGTGTATGGGATTATGGAGTAAAACATTCTAAAAAAAAACTTTGAAATTAAAATTAACCTAGTACATGTATGCAAAACCAAAAGTCCAAAACACGTCAAACGAATGGATAACAACTATAATACAGTGAAACCTGGCTGAATCGAATCCTGCATACACCGAAAACGTTACTGAATAAACTAAACATGTTCTTAAGAACCGTCATATCAAATTGTATACTATTGTAATCCTGATAAAACCGAACATCAGCCAAATCCGAACAGAAATCTTAAGTCCCGAAGAGGGGTTTCACTGCATAACATTCCTGACTTGGTACAGCCATTGTCTTATGTAAAAAATGACAAATTGCATCTGTTCTTTTAGCTAGCTAAACCTCTCACTTGTATGGCATTCACATAATATTCCATTAAATTGACAACGATGTGTGTACAAAATAAAGAGACAATGCCAAGAAATTGCCGCCGTTGAAATTCTACAAACATTCCTTGGAGCAAATTACATGGTTGATTAATATTGACCTTTGGTATATAGCCGTGTTCTAAGCGACACGTACATAAATAAAATCAATAGTAGTATACCGCTGTTCGAAATTCATAAATTCATAAATCGGTTGAGAAATAAAAAAACAAATCCGGGTTGCAAACTAAAACTGAGGGAAACACATCAAATATGAGAGGGAAACAACGACACAACAGAAACACAACACTAAAATGTAGCACACACAGAAACGAATTATTATAGAACAATGGCCATTTCCTGACTTGGAACAACACATTTGGAGAAGTAAATGGTGGGTTGGTCATAACTTAATTTGTTGAATGAAATGAAATATTTGACCGCTAATTGGTGCCGTAAGAGGCCTACCAGAATTTTAAGTAAGGGTTTCTTGGAATGATGATATGTGATACAGTGAAACCTGACTTAACCGAATCCTTCACAAACCGAAAACCTGTATGAACCAAACATGTTCGTAAGCACCGTCATGTCAAACAATGGGCGTTGTAAACCTGATAAAACCGAACAAAACCTTAAGTCCAGAAGAGGTTCGATTTAAACAGGTTTTACTGTTTACTAGTATACTATTTTACTTTATAGAGATTAATTCCTGTGGAATACAAGATGCCTATTTGAACTGTGCAAATGTAAATTTCTGCCAATCCCATAACAACATATGTCCAAGTGGTCAGCATTGTTGTTCGACGACATTATGTGGAAATATTTGTCGTAAGTATTTATACATACTAGAACACACCCGTGATATCGCGGGTCCGTGACTGAATTAAAGTATATAACTATGCGTAAGCCTTATTTTAGTATTGGTATTGTCATCTGATAAAGTCATGCCGATTATAAGATATACAGTTTTCTCTGCTTTCAAATCTTTCTGTTTGAACCCGTCGACCTGGAACTTATCAATTAGTCCAGATTTTTAGTATACGTATTGTTATCTTAGAAAGTCTTGCTGATTAAAATACTACAATAGGGAACAATTTGACAATGATTGAATTTAGTAGTGTCAACCCTTTGATTATGACCCGTGTATATATATAGCAAAATCCTAATTACACCGTTTGGTGGTGCGCCTGTCAAATGCGGAACGTACAGATAAGGTAATAGGTAACAGGTGAATATACTATTGGTATCGGTATCGGATTCGACCCAGAACTTGTTAATTATTGGCAATATAAATTATGTGGAAAACAAAAGGGTCTTGAGTGGCGTAATTTTTAATCTACACCATTGTCCTATATTGGCTATATATAAAGTTGAATTCTTTGATTTGTCGTTTTTACCCGATGACGGCTGACAAATTGGACCTCGTTATTTTAGTATTATAGATACAGCAGATAAAACTTGAGTATTCCGACACCGTGCTTAATCCTACATTTTTTTCTGGTTCATTAGTCATCCCTAGCGTATCGGACGACAAAGGTCACACTGTATTTAATATTTGATGTTACGCGTCTCCTGATTTGCTGACAGTGCTTTGTCGATCAGCTAACAGACAGAAATAATTTTGGCATGTGACCGTGACGTCATCAAAGTTATCCCAGTAGTTAGCACTTCGGTTTTGACATGAATATCTACTACATTGTCGTTTTTATAAATTTACTGTTTGCAAAAGTATGAATCATCCGCAACAGTTTAGGACTTTCTTATCTCGTTCTTATATTACCGTAGTCGTATTTGGTACAACGTTTTGGAATATTGGATCCAAATGCTTTTCAACTTTATACTTGGTTGGCTTTCTAACTATTTTTATTTGAGCATCACATACGTCTTGTGTAGACAAAACGCGCATCTGGCGTATCAAATTATAAGTCTGGTACCTTGATAACTATCTTGGGGGAGGGTGGCTACTTCAATACGTAATTGATAGGGGTGTCGCTGGGTTTCAGTTACCCTACCCTTTTCATATAATTTAGATTTGAAAAATATATACCTTTAAATATACTGCATAATTTATAGGGAAAAAAGAAACATTTTCCCATATTGTTTGGGTTTCATGTGGTGTGTAATGATCCGGCATGTAAGAGTGGAATATCAAAGTGCCAAAAGAGAACAACTGTTTGATGAAAAAAGCGGGGAACACCATGAAAGATGACAGACGAAAAATTTATGGAAACTTTATTGACCTGATATATATTTCTGATAGTTTTCGCGCCCTGTTCACATATTTCAAGCTTGAAAAGGTGACCTATTCTAGCGGCACGTCCTATCACCTTGTGTATAGGAAGTGGACTCTCCCAACTCCCATCCCCACCCCAGATAACTATTGACAATCTTTGGCAAACGGGGTGATTTTAACTTCCCAATTCTCAGCAGTAACATACTATCAGTTCTGTGGTATACTGTTTACATATATCAAATGATACGTTATGCTCGTGCATGTTCACACTATACGGACTCTATATACAGGAGTGTGCTTCATAGCAGAGTTATGAGGAGGATATATTAAAAATGACACTACGTAAGATATTTGGACATCATCACGAGTTGGTTGATCTATACGATGTGTCTGTGTCTAAACTAACAAATGACATTTTCAATAATTAATATCTTAAATTATATAACGCATGTTTACGTGTTATGTTTCAATGTTGTTGTTTTTTTATTTTGCAGTCTGTAAACCAACCCCCGATAACTGTCCGATATATTGTACATATGGATATAAGACGGGACTAGATGGCTGTTATATTTGTGATTGTAATCCAATAAGTATGTACCTCCATTATTAAAGGGGTAGACATAGGTTAACGGAGATTCATTTATAGGGGAGATAACTCTCAAAGGGAGATTATTGTACAGATGTTTGTAAATAGGGATATAAGACGGGGACAGATGGCTGTTATACGTGTGATTTTTATCCAATAAGTATGTATCTCTATTCGTAAAGTGGTAGACATAGGTTAATGGAGATTCATTTATAGGGGAGACAACTCTCAAAGGGAGAGAATTGTACAGATGTTTGTAAATAGAGATATAAGACAGGATCAGATGGATGTTATACGTGTGATTGTAATCCAATAAGTATGTATCTCTACTATTTAAGTGGGTAAACATCCATACAGGGAGATTAATTTTTAGGGGAGATAACTCTCAAAGGGAGATAACTGTCCGATATATTGTACATACGGATATAAGACCGGATCAGATGGTTGTTATACGTGTGATTGTAATCCAACAAGTCTGTATCTCCATTCTTAAAGGGGTAGACATGGGTTAATGGAGATTCATTTATAGGGGAGACAACTCTCAAAGGGAGAGAATTGTACAGATGTTTGTAAATAGAGATATAAGACAGGATCAGATGGATGTTATACGTGTGATTGTAATCCAATAAGTATGTATCTCTACTATTTAAGTGGGTAAACATCCATACAGGGAGATTAATTTTTAGGGGAGATAACTCTCAAAGGGAGATAACTGTCCGATATATTGTACATACGGATATAAGACCGGATCAGATGGTTGTTATACGTGTGATTGTAATCCAACAAGTCTGTATCTCCATTCTTAAAGGGGTAGACATAGGTTAACGGAGATTCAATTATAGGGGAGATAACTCTCAAAGGGAGATAATTGTACAGATGTTTGTAGATAGGAATACAAGACGGGGACAGATGGCTGTTATACGTGTGATTGTAATCCAAAAAGTCTGTATCTCCATTCTTAAAGGGGTAGACATAGGTTAACGGAGATTCATTTATAGGGGAGATAACTCTCAAAGGGAAATAACTGTACATATTTTGTAAATAGGGATATAAGACAGGATCAGATAGATGTTATACGTGTGATTGTAATCCAATAAGTATGTATCTCTACTATTTAAGTGGGTAAACATCTACAGGGAGATTAAGTTTTAAGGGAGATAACTCTCAAAGGGAGATAACTGTCAGATATATTGTACATACGGATATAAGACAGGATCAGATGGTTGTTATACCTGTGATTGTAATCCAACTAGTCTGTATCTCCATTTTTAAAGGGTTAGACATAAGTTAATGAAGATTCATTTATAGGAGAGATAACTCCGTAAGGGAGATAAGTGTACATATGTGTGTAGATAGGGATACAAGACGGGCCAGATGGCTGTTATACGTGTGATTGTAATCCAATGAGTTTTATCTCCTATATTTAATGGGGTAAAGGGAGATTATTCTTTAAGGGAGATATAACTCTTAAAGGGAGATAACTGTCCGACATATTGTAGATACGAATATAAAACATAGCAAGATGGCTGTTATACGTGTTATTGTAATCCAATAAGTATCAAAACGAGGCTCGAGTTTAAGAAAACGTATTGTACTAGTAAAGTACATAATTCAAGGACTCTTTGCATTCTTGCGTATCCATATATTTTGATATATATGTTAATATACAGAATCCAATAAGTATGTACCAAAACGAGGCTGTGTTGTAAAATTACGTTCTTTCCTTGAATAATATAATTAAAACTTCCCACTTACGATAGACGCCATTACTGCATGCGCCATATTCATTATACATAATACACTTTTCTATTTCTACTTTCCTGTTTGAATAATTCAATATATGCACAATTTGAAATTCACAATACTTTATTACGTCATATGCCAGTTACAATACATCATAGACTAATTACTATTTGAGTCATGCAATCTTTTTCAAAATTTTCTACCCTCAAAATTTTTTAAAATGTAAGGTATAAGAGTTGTTTTGATTTTCACCGTTTCAGAATCAAATGCATTCTGGATAATATTTTTTAAAAGCGTACACCAATACGTTGTGATTGGTTAAAAAAGGTTCTAAACAATTGAAACTTAACCAATGACGTAATGTTATCTTCATTTTGATGTACGAACAATGAGAATACACAAAGTTCTTTAAATTCTGAAACGGCCAATTACAGGTCAATACGACATCTATCAATCAAGAAACAAAAGCAATAGGTGTGAACAATTACAAGTCTTTAATATAATCGTCTCAACTCGGCCGATTCCGTACCCTCATCTAGCGGATTCTACCGAGGATTACCGAATGGTCTTTAATAATGAGCAAATCAATAAAGAAAAAAAACCCACAAATCTCCATTTTATAAATGCCATTGATAAATGTCGACTACATTTTGAATTATTATTAGAATATTTTATTCAGATTTGAAACGACTTCTAAGAAGAATTCTTGACAAAAAAGAAAAGCAGCCAACGCAGGAAGAGACAGAATGAAGATGGATTAGAACAATATACAGGTACAATAATATATTCAATTTTAGATGATTGATTGATTACTGTTTTATGTCACTTTCATCCTTGTCTGTACCAAAACGAGGCTCTTTTGTAAAAAATGTACTTTGCATACGTTTATAAATTTATCTTCGAAAACCAGGGATGTATAAATACAGTTAACGGTACCTGCAACGAATATCCAAATCCATTCTTATTCAAACTATGTACAGTGAAACCTGATTAAACCGAACCCTGAATAAATCGGAAGCCTGTCTAATCCAAACTTGTTCTGAAGACCAATAGTATCACATTTTATGCATTGTGAACCTGATGAAACCGAATACCTGCCAAAACCGAACAACATCTCATGTCCCGAAAGGGTTCGGTTTAGTCAGGTTTTACTGTATAGAGTCTAGTTTATTTTGTCGGTTTTTAAAGATTTCACTTTTGAATTTACTTTTCAGTCCAGTAAATAAAGAATCTATATCATGTACAAGTAGATAACAGACCGATAGATAGAAACGACACTGTCGATGCCACTGCTGGTGGACGTTTCGTCCCCGAGGGTATCACCAGCCCAGTAGTCAGCACTTCCGTTTTGACATGAATATCAATTATGTGATCATTTTTATAAATTTTCTGTAACAAAACTTTCATTTTTTTTAAAACTAAGGATTTTCTTATCCAAGGAATAGATTAACTTAGTCGTATTTGGCACAACTTTTTGGAATTTTGGGTCCTCAATGCTCTTCAACTTTGTACTTGTTTGGCTTTACAACTATTTTGAACTGAGCGTCACTGAGGAGTCTTATGTAGACGAAACGCGCGTCTGGTGTAATAAATTGTAATCCTGGTACCTTTGATAACTATTTACATGTATCATTGAAAGAAAAAAACGTTATAAATATTAATAGATAAATAGTCAATAAAAATAAGAGATAAGAAAAACCCAACTGCCATGCATTATGAGAAATGAGCAGTATGAAAATGTCAACTGTGCATTTTTATTGTCTCTTTTCATATTATCATCTTTACAAAAAAAAAGCAAAAACCAAAACATCTATATACATTGTTATTATAAAGATATTGTACGTAATTTTGTTTCTTTTATAGGTAGAGAGTACAGAAATAACTTAAAAGAAGAGAAGTAAAGAAACTGCTTGAACATATAATCCAGTCTAACATTACATTCTAATGAAATACGTTTGTTACGATAATTTTCATTGGACGTTGACAAATATTTGCGTTGCTAGGTAAACACAATGTGCAACAGTAAAATCTTTGTTTTACGAAGGCCAAGCTTAATATATAATACAGTTATCTCCTAATTTTATTATCCTTTAACCATTTTGAATGTTATAATTACTGTAATGAACTAATAAAGCATTTTGTAGTTTAAGGAAGCTGGCTTGTCATGGTTTAGATTTTTTGTCAGATTTTCGGAATCCTCTGGTTTTATCCATTTGAATGCCTTGAAAAAATTTGCCTGGTGACCCCCATTTTTCTTTTTGTTATTCTTTTACATGTATAATGATAAGCCATCTATAAAAGTCTTACAAAATTTTAATTACTTTTTAATAGTTTTTGAGAACTTCAAATTGTCTGTGATAAAGCTATGAAAAGTCAAGAGAGAATATTTTCCCGCCAAAATTTCAATAGCTTATATCTCGAAAACAAGCACGGTGACCTGTATATTTTTTTTGCTCTTTGGATTTCTTTATTAATCCTCTATCCATATAAACAAGTGTTGTGAAAAGTTGATTACTTTGAAACTGAGAAGCGAACTCCCTTAAACAGTTTTGTCAATGTTTTTTTAAAGCTGTGAAAAAAGTAAAATCTACAAAAATAACGAACTCCGGGGGAATTTTAAAAAGAAAAGTCCGTAATCAAATGGCAAATCAAAAGCTGAAACACATTAAACGAATGGATAACACCTTTCATATTCCTGACTTGGAACATGCATTTTCTTATGTAGAATATGGTGGATTCAACCTGGTTTTATGGCTACCTAAACCTCTCATATATCAGAATTTGCGAACCCGTCCGAAGCATCTGATATCATCCTCGGTTTTGAATTGGAGTAGAGTTGTTAAGTTGCTATGTTGTGTTTTGTGAACTGTTATTTGTCATTTCGTCTTTTTATGCCCCACATACGATAGTAGAGGGGCATTATGTTTTCTGGTCTGTGTGTCCGTGCGTCCGTCCGTCCGTTCGTTCGTTCGTCTGTCCAGTTTCAGGTAAAAGTTTTTGGTCGAGGTAGTTTTTGATGAAGTTGAAGTCCAGTCAACCTGAAACTTAGTATATATGTGCCTTATGATATGATCTTTCTAATTTTAATGTCAAATTAGAGTTCTGACCCCAATTTCACGGTCCACTGAACATAGAAAATGATAGTGCGAGTGGGGCATCCGTGTACTGGGGACACATTCTTGTTTCTTTTTCTTTTCTGTTTGGCATGTCCTTATTTTCAGTTTATTTCCTCGAACGAGTTTCATTTCTTTGGTTATCTTTCGCCTCTTTCTCATTAAATCGAATTTTACATAGTACAGTGAAACCTGATTAAACCGAACCCTGAATAAACCGGAAACCTGTCTAATCCAAACTTGTTCTGAAGACCAATCATATCACATTTTATGCACCGGAACCTGATGAAACCGAATACCTGCCAAAACCGAACAACATCTCATATCCCGAAAGGGTTAGGTTTAGTCAGGTTTTACTGTATTTACAATGTACTGTACGATTATGATGTATATTGGCGTAGATAATACAAACATCCGGGTTCTGACATCTGTATTGCCGTTTTTTCAAGTCGGCATAGAAACATTAAAGGGAGGCAACTCATAATGCAAAAATACATGAATACAATTCAAGTAACGAGAATACTGATGCACAACTGGAATAATGGTAGAGTTACTTCTATTTTTCATGTCTGTGTATTGTTTATCCGTATGTCTATACCAATATGCAAATTCTTCATCAAGTTTTGTGACGTTGGAAAGATTAGTAATACATCAGCTCATTCAACTTTGAACTTGGGTTGTAAATGACATTAATGTATTTTGACCCAATTTTTACCGACAATCTCTAAAGAATGCTTCCTTTTTTATAATTTAAACGAGTTTGAGATTTTCTGATACATACTTCATCCTCAAGCATCACTGGGGTTTCTTTTTTGGTCGAAGTATTCATCTGGTGACGAAATAATAGTGTCGTCAATATAATTTTAATTTTACGATAACAAAATCATGATAACGCTACAATTACCATACACAAGATTCTCAATTTAATCCACATATAAACGTAGCAAAATATATGGCTATTGAAACAATAGGCACAGTTTTAGGTAATTGTTTATTACAAAGGTATAACACACATTATTTTGTGTTTGTTTTTTCTACATTAGGTAGAGGTATAGGGGGAGGATTGAGACCTAAAAAAAATGTTTTACCCTGTCGCATTTTTGCGCCTGTCCAAAGTCAGGAGACTCTGGCCTTTATTGGTCTTGAATAATTTTTAATTTTGGTTTATTATATATATTTCGAAGTTTAGTATGACGTTCATTATGACTGAACTAGTATATATTTATGTTTAGGGGCCAGCTGAAGTACACCTCCGGGTGCATGATTCTTTCGTTGCATTGAATACCAATTGGTGGCCTTCGGCTGGTTTCTGCTCTTTGGTCGGGTTGTTGTCTCTTTGACAAATTCCCCATTTTTATTCTCAATTTTATGTAATATCTAAATGTATCTGCATGTCGGCATCTAGCACACGTGGGTATCATCAGGACATTAGTCATTGTCTCAATACTGATAAAATGTATAAGATAGAAACGAGAGTGAATAAAATGAACGTCTTAAAGAGACAACAATTCGACAAAAGAACATGACATAATCCAATGCCTCCAAATGGTCTTTAGAGAAAAAATCCTACATACATTTTTAAAAATTATCCGTTGTAAATTTAGAAAATATTAAGAAGCTGGAACTTAGAATGTAAAATCACAAATACTGAACTCCGAGGATATTTCAAAACAGGAAGGCTCTAATCAAATAGCAAAATCAAAAATTAAAACACATCAAACAAATGGACAACAACTGTCTTATTTCTGACTTGGTAGAGGCATTTTTTTTTATAAAGCAAATGGTGGATTTAACCTGGTCTTAAAGCGCTAAACCTCTCACTTGTATGACTGCAAAAAGATATCGACTAAGTACATAGGAACCATACAATCACTGACAAGTCCCCTGAAACCATCCAATCACTGAAAAGTCCTCCGGATCCATCCAATCACTGAAAAGTCCTCCGGATCCATTCAATCACTGACAGGTCCTCCGATACCTATCCAATCACTGCCCCCTGTCCTCCGGAAACCATTCTATCACTGAAAAGTCCTCCGGAAACCATCCAATCACTGAAAAGTCCTGCGGTAACCATCCAATCACTGAAAAGTCCTCCGGATCCATTCAATCACTGAAAAGTCCGCCGGATCCATTCAATCACTGACAGGCCCTCCGGTACCTATCCAATCATTGCCCAGTCCTCTGGAAACCATCCAATCACTGAAAAGTCCTCCGGAAACCATCCAATCACTGGAAGGTCCTGCGGAAACCATCCAATCACTGGAAGGTCCTGCGGAAACCATCCAATCACTGAAAAGTCCTCCGAATCCATTCAATCACTGACTGGTCCTCCGGTACCAATCCAATCATTAAAAATTTCTCTGGATCCATCCAATCACTGACCGGTCCTCCCGTACTAATCCAATCACTGACCGGTCCTCCGGTACTAATCCAATCACTGAACAGTCCTCATGATCCATCCAATCACTGATAGGTCCTTTGGTACCAATCCAATCATTGAAAAGTCTTCATGATCCATCCAAACACTAACAGTCCTCCGGAAACCATCCAATCACTGCAAGAATGGACCTCACCATATGGGTCAAGATGCGTATTAGTTACTCCAAAGGCCGTAATGGTAATGTTTTCTTCTGTTGCTCAGTCCATATCGTTAACTTGGATATGTATAATGGCTCGTTTCGAAGCTGAGACATTTTCACATATGTGGTTAAATTTTCGGGGTACGAAGTAAGATGACCTTTTCCGTAAATTAGCAAACCCCGAGTATCCTTTTGTGATGCGGCTCCTCGTGGTAAAATATCCCTTTTTTAACACAATAAGTTCTTTGATACTTTGAACACATTTAATAGCTCCATAGTTTTTACACATTTATTCTGTGTTCTCTTACTTTCTAAATTAACACAAATGCTTCAGCTCAGTCATTTGTTTATCATAGGAATGTGTCAAATGTCTCCGGAACCAATCCAATCACTGACAAGTCCTCCGGAAACCATCCAATCACTGCCTAGTCCTCCGGAAAAAATCCTATCAATGACAAGTCCTCCGGAAACCATCCAATCACTGACAAGTTCTCCGGTTACCATCCAATCAATGATAAGTCCTCCGGAAACCATCCAATCAATGACAAGTTCTCCGGAACCAATCCAATCAAAGACGACAAGTCCTCCGGAAACCATCCAATCAATGACAAGTTCTCCGGAACCAATCCAATCAATGACGACAAGTCCTCCGGAAACCATCCAATCAAGGACAAGTCCTCCGGAAACCATCCAATCAATGACAAGTCCTCCGGAAACCATCCAATAATTGATAAATCCTCCGGAAACCATCCAATCAATGACAAGTCCTCCGGAAACCAATCCAATGCTTAGAATTTCGAAAAATTAATAATTTTGTAAACAAGAAATTTATAAAAATGACCATACTATTGATATTCTAATTCATGTCAACACCCAAGTGCTGACACCTGCTGGGGATTGCTCGTGGACGAAAGCAGTAACATGGATCCAGTGGTGTTAATAGTTAACAATGTTTATCCAGGTTTAACCTACTATCTTCGTCGTAAAATGCCTGTTCTAAGAAAGTTTTTCGCAGCGTTCTGTTGTTTGACAACGTTTGATTTTGTCCGTTTGTATAAACTTCCTCTAGTTGTATTTTCCTCAGAGTTTGTTCTTTTTATGAACTTCTTCTTGTTGAATTTTCCTGAGAGTTCGTTCTTTTTATGAACTTCCTCTTGTTGAATTTTCCTGAGAGTTCGTTCTTTTTATGAACTTCCTCTTGTTGAATTTTCCTGAGAGTTCGTTCTTTTTATGAACTTCCTCTTGTTGAATTTTCCTGAGAGTTCGTTCTTTTAATGAACTTCCTCTTGTTGAATTTTCCTCAGAGTTTGTTCTTTTTATGAACTTCCTCTTGTTGGATTTTCCTGAAAGTTCGTTCTTTTTATGAACTTCCTCTTGTTGAATTTTCCTCAGAGTCTGTTCTTTTTATTGTTGAACATCGTTCACATGGAAAATTTTCAATTGAAATATGCAAATTACAAAAGGTATCGCAACGTACCAAACTATTCGCTAGTAGCGAAGCATTTCATTAACTAAAATGCCCATTGCTATATATATCAATATTTCAATTTATTATTGCTTTACTTCAATATTAAATGATAGCCGTATTCCTTTTTGTGATAATGACAACAATTGTTTTAAATTGTTAGGTTTAAAGAAGGACTACGCGTAAATGAACATCTAATTACTTTTAAATTTCAATCAGTGATTAAATATATTATATTTGTTAATTATATGATTAAACTTAAAATTGTAAAACATTTAAAGGTAATTGACGTTTCTGCAACTCATATTTCCATACAATTATGTTGTCCATGTATTAAGTAATTATGCATGAATGACCACAAGGACACCATTGCAATGACGATATTATGAAGTATAAGTGCCACTTAAAATACGAGTTTGTTACACAAGCTATAAATCAGTGAATGTAATTAGTTTTCACATTTTTATATATTCTTTTATAAAAGGACCTTGATTTAGAATGTTATTTTTCAAAGACCAGATACTTTAATTTAAAATAAAACTGTATCGACACAATATATAAGTATTGCAGTTATTCCTGTTGTTACTTTGTACAGACACACACGTATGTTTTAAGAATCTTCATGAGAGCTATAAAAATACTGTATTTGTCCTATTAGAATCGAAATAATGCTATACGAGTAAACTTTTGTTTTTTTTTTTTTTTTTTTATTACAGTTATACTTGTGCTGCAATTATCAAAATTATTCTCATATTTAGGTTTATGTCGATCCATTTTGTTCTTTGGTTCCCATTATTGTGGATTCAGTAAGAATTTCTCCCCTTTCATTATAAATTTAAGTACGGTAAAAATGTCTGAAGGAAATGCGCCATTTTTATCTATATTTTTTTTTTGACTGACAATTATTTAGTTTTACTATGAAATTAAAACTGTTTTCGTAACGAAACACGAAAACATATACTTAAGATGAACACGTTGAGGGATTGTATGCAATCTTTCTTTTATTCATTCTATACGATTTCCTTGGTCGTCATCTTGGAAATACACACCGATATCCATATTTATAATGATCAATATTAACTTACCTGCAACTTGTAAATCATTTTTAGGTTATAAAATACACTTCTATTATAATTTTATTCAATAATATATGTTTAAAAGTCACTCAAATGTGTTAATATTGATATTTGAAGAGTTATTCGGTCATTACATGTGTTATTCGGATAATAACAGTGTTATTCGGTCATTCGTGTTACCCTTAATCCATTGGTAAGTTATTATGATGCCTTTGGACTCAGTTTTACTTTGAATTTCGAACGGTTTTTATGCCCCACCTACGATAGCAGAGGGGCATTATGTTTTCTGGTCCGTGCTTCCGTTCGTTCGTCCGTTCAGGTTAAAGTTTTTGGTCAAGGTAGTTTTTGATGAAGCTAAGTCCAATCAATTTGAAACTTAGTACACTTGTTGCTTATGATATAATCTTTCTAGTTTTAAAGCCAAATTAGACTTTTGACTCCAATTTCACTGTCCACTGAACATTGAAAATGAAAGTGGGAGTTTCAGGTTAAAGTTTTTGGTGAAGGTAGCTTTTGGTGAAGCTAAGTCCAATCAACTTGAAACTTAGTACACTTGTTGCTTATGATATAATCTTTCTAATTTTAAAGCCAAATTAGACTTTTGACCCCAATTTCACGGTCCACTGAACATAGAAAATGAAAGTGGGAGTTTCAGGTTAAAGTTTTTGGTGAAGGTAGCTTTTGGTGAAATTGAAGCCCAATCAACTTGAAACTAAGTACATATGTTCCCTATAGTATAATCTTTCTAATTTTAATGCAAAATTAGATTATTACCCAATTTTACGGTCCATGGAACATTGAAAAGGATTGATATTTCATATATAGGTTGTATAGGTGTCTAAATTAAAAATGATAGAATGTGTTCAGATTTTTCTAAAACTTAGCATATATTAATATATGTAAGAAAATATAATAAAATGATAGGTCACCGCGCACTTTCTCAATTTTGCTTATTCTTTAGTTTTCTATGTTGTATCATGTGTACTATTGTTTGTCTGTTTGTCCTTTTCATTTTTAGCCATGACGTTGTCAGTTTATTTTCGATTTATGAGTTTTACTGTCCCTCTGGTATCTTTCGTCCCTCTTTTTTAACATATATAAAGTAGATATATGTTTAATCTCAACATTCCTATAAACACTAGCTTCTATACTAAAATGTACCATCATTTTTCTTTCTGGAGTTATAGAACATTGGAATTCATAAATTTTAAATGTTTAAATGAAAAGAAACCGTCAATGTTCCAATTCGTGTTTGTTGCATTTATAAACTTAATGATCAGGAACATCAACTGGATCTAATAGGTTAGCTATGATACTGAGTAATTTGATGCAGTGAAACCTGGCTAAACCGAACCTCTTCGGGACCTAAGATTTTGGTCGGTATTTGCCGATGTTCGATTTTATCAGGTTCACAACGTATACAATTTGATATGACGGTGGTTAAGAACTCGTTTGGTTTATACAGGTTTCTGTTTTTTTGCAGGATTCGATGTAGCCAGGTTTCCCTGTACTTATTTTTCATAAAACTTCAAAGCTAATGAGCTCCTACTAACAAATATATGTGGAACAAGTAGTCAGCAAAAAAGTATAATATATAAATAGACCAATTATAAAATATTTGAGTCGTCTATATGTACTAAATTGGATAGTCAACGGACAGTTATATATATTGAAATTAGGTGGTCATGGCCAAACTTTTGATAATTAGGTTAGATGAATAAATGCAATTTGTTTATTGTGTCAGAAAGTTAACGAAGTGAAAACCTAAGATTGATCTGTTTTGTTGCTTTATCTTATGTATATATATATATATATATATATATATATATATATATAAATAATACCGTGAGAAAATCTCATTATGTCGTAAAAGTAACTTTAGCTTTTAAATGGTATACAATCTTCTTTATATCACAACTATGTGTCCCTATACGCTGTTATTAAATGAATAGTTTGTATTTTAGCGTGCAGACTTCATTTAATTTCTTTTCTATTGCAATCTTTTGGAAAATTGCCAATGTGTTTTGTATCAATAAATATTGAAAAAATCAAACTTGATTAGAAGGAAACGAATACTATATAAATATCGTAAAAAGTATAACAATGTTGTCCATGAACTACAATATAGAAAAAACAAACAATTATCTAAAAGATTAAGTATAAATTAACAAGACATTTATTTTATATAGATTCAAAACAAACGACCTTTCATTCCAAACCATTACTCACAAATATGAAAAGTATATCTAACCAAAAAAACCAGAGCGTTTTGCTGCAAAGATGAATACAAAATATTATATACTTATAGTTGTAGGTTTTTCGAAGTTTTTTTAGAATAAGAGTTTAATAAAAAAAAATGACTTTTCTCTATTGGTTGGGCGGGGTTAAACATGTTTTGGGAGATATCAACCATCTCCCTATACATTGATATATTTTCTGTCAAAAAATATCTTAAATAAATAATAACCTTCATATCAGTAAACAGATAAATTATTCAATGCAATTAAACTATTTCATTTCCAATAAATATGCAATTTTAACTCATTAAAGATAACATGCTTATAATTTAAAAGTCATCAACGGAACTTTATATTATTGATATGTTAGAAGTCGATTTTTATAGGGGAAACAGTGCTAAGAAAAAAACCTTAAATCTTAGTCGCCGTCAATCTTTTGTGATAGGGGTATATTTTTTTTTACATTTATCATTCAACTGAGAGATGGTCATGTAGAGACGTTTTTTTCCAAAAATACGGGCTAAATGTAAATGATAGATTTAAAGCTGGTTACCAAATTATTTATGTATAATTTGAATGTCACTTTATTCTATAATACTTGTTTAATATTTACAAAAAGAAGGATATAAATAGAATTATTTGAAACCAGACTCTTTTGACTTTATCTGTGCCTATGGATAAATATGGGCTTCCACATGTCTACTCTTTAATAAAAGAAAGTGACCCAGATAACCTTAGCCGTATTTGGCACAACTTTATGGAATTTGGGTAATCAATACTCCTCAACTTTGTAAATGTGGCTTTTTAACTATTTTGAACTGAGCGTCACTGATGAGTCTTGTGTAGACGAAACGCACGTCTGACGAATAAAATTGTAAGCCTTGTACCTATGATAACTAGTATCAAATGAACCAGTCGAAAAATTATCTGAATCCTAAAATTTAATTTTAAGATCGCTAACCATCGTTAAGGAAAAAAGTTAGTGATATATTAAGCATGTTCGACACTCATGCTATACAAATAACAGTAATATGTGTTAATTATAATCGTTAAATGTAGGATTGAAAATGGTTGCTTTATACGTACAGTGAATTTGCATAGCTAAGTCCCTAAATTAATTTCAACTACCGGAAACAAGACGGATATAAGGAACACCGCACATGCTGAGGGTGACGTTTTCCTCGTGACGAGTGAGAATTGAATACATGTATATTATTGAAGCGCATAGATAAGTTTGAAGGACGATCTATTGATTCCTTTAAACATACTTATTTCAAATTTAAAAAGTTCTTATTGTAGGACAAACTAAAGCCTGTTCGACAAACATGTCTTTAAAGGACAAACATTTCTTTCTTTAATTTAATTTTGCACATAAAAATTATGTGATCCTTTAATTTAGATAAATCAAAGAAGACGAATTTGTTTAGCATAACACATTAGCTTAACTTATTTTATCTTATCCGATTCTTCAAGAAATTTACTGCAATTGAAAATGGTTCTTCCCGTACGCCTAATTTCTTCGGCAGTTTCCCGTATACGTTTACCAGTTTACCTGCCATGAAACCTCATATTATAATTTTCTTCTTTTTTTTATTCTTCTTTCGTTTAGAAAGAGGGGTAGATTATTAGATTTTCAAGATCACCTTCGTTTTGGGAAAGGAGGCGGGGTTAGGTTTATAAGATTTTCAAGATCACCAATGTAAATAGTGAAGAAGATATCTGTTTGTTACTCTTCATTGGTAATTTTTTCCTTGTCAATTTGCATTGAATAACATCAAATTTAATTACATTGGAAATGTCTACCTAATAAATGCACCCTTTGGTTATTTGCATAACATTTAGTGTTCATATGGCAAACCTTGATCTTATATATACTAAATGATAGAAAGAAATTCAATGTAAATGCTTTTCATAAAATTTCATAATTAGAAATGAGTCAAAGTTGACATGACTTTAACATGTTTAAAATCGCTTGAAATATCAACCTTAACAATCTACCCCTTGGTCATTTACTATCAACAACATTAGGTGTGCATACGTCAAATTTCTATCTAATATCAATATTGAATGAAAGTAAAAATTGAATATAAAAGCTTTTCTTACATAATATAAAAAGAGTTAAATTTGACATGACTTGAAAACACATTACTGTTTTATTTTAATGTGCATAATACTCTCAAATTTTTTGATTTAGAAATTCAATTTTTATATTTGCGCCAGACGCGCGTTTCGTCTCCAAAAGACTACATAAGGACAAATAAAGAACCCACTCTTGATTTCGGAATATAGCTGTACCAAGTCAGAAATATAACACTGAATAACGTGCGTAGCGAGTTATTTAACAGTGTGCACCACATTTTTTATGTTATTTCGAATAGACAGAAAAAATATTACAGTCATTTCTTATAATTTAATTCTAAATTCCATTTTAAACCGTAGAAAACCATGAAAGATAATGAAAAACGTTGATGACGTCACAGTCACATGAATAAATTATGTCTATGGGCTGATAACAAAATAACGTCAGCCAATCAGAAGACGCGTTACATCCAAAATTAAATTATTTACGTTTGATTTTGTCTGGTTTCATGGATAACAAAAATGTACCTCCCCTTTTTTTCTCTCTTCTTTTGAATTCCATATTTCTTCTTAATACTTTTTTGCTTAAAACTTGCATGACCGTTTGTACTGATTTCGTACACATACCCAAACATTATAATCCGCAGTAATAAATAAAGAAATAAAGCAAAGCAAACAAAAGCAAACAAACAATACTGAAAAATAGAAAGATATTAACAAAAAAAGCAACCGGGATAATTTATTTGACTATGTAAATGATACCGGTTCAATATTTATTCAGATTTTAAAAAGTTCATCAATCTTTTTATCATGTAAACCCTGTTAAACTCTTTTTAAAATTTAGTAAATATTCTTTTCATTGTATGTCCAGTATTTAGTGACGGCGTGTGATCTTTATCATGTTTATGTCACTTCAATTTAAAGACTGCAATATTTACTGTCAAATTATGTGGGCATGATAACATAATGAAAATGGGAAAAAACATACAAGCTGGTTTAAATTCATAACCCTCTTTATTTGTAAAACACCTAGTAAGTATATTCGGACGTTTTTATAAATGTTGTGTTCCAATAAATCTATTGACTATTATATGATGTAAACGTTTTTCTTTGGAAGTTGATGCCCCTTCCCTCCAAATTTTTAATTCATCATATTTCAGCATAGATATAACCCATAAGGATAGAATAAAACCATTGTGCGTTAAATGTGTTGATTAGATTTAACTGATTATTAACATAATAAATGGAGAATCGTGTGAAATTTACAAACAACAAAATTGTAAAACAATACAATCAATTATCCTCGAAAACCACAATTATTATTTTTGCTAGCTATATTTTGTAAACTAGCTATGTAAGCAGGTTTGAATAAACTCATCACAGACACCAGGATTGAACTTTTATATTTGCGCCAGACGCACGTTTCGTTTCCAAAAGACTACATAAGGACAAATAAAGAATCCACTCTTGATTTAGGAATATAGCTGTACCAAGTCAGAAATATAACAGCTGGTTTCCATTCGTTTATTTATGTTTGATTGTACCTACCCCCTTTTCACTTTACTTTTGAATTCCATATTCTTCTTAATACTTTTTTGCTTAAAACTTGCATGACCGTTCGTACACTGTACTAATTTCGTACACATACCCAAACATTATAATCCGCAGTAATAAATAAAGAAATAAAGCAAAGCAAACAGAAGCAAACAAACAATACTGAAAAATGTCGGCCTTTGTTTCCCCTTGTTTTACTGTCAAATTATGTGGGCATGATAACATAATGAAAATGGGAAAAACATTAAAAATTTGCTTAAAATTGATTTAAAACAAGTTAATATAAAAAAATTACCATAAAGACATGCATTCTAAACTTTCTTTACAATAAGAATTAACACTTTTACGTTCTAATTTTTCTTTCGCTCTTGGTTTTTCTTTTTGCAATGTCTGTCTCTTTTTTTTATTTACGTATTCCATTATCCTTTTCTATCATTTTTTAATTTTAAAAATGCAATGGTAGGTTTTATTTACTGTTTGATACATTCTTTCAATTGATGATGAGATCAATAATTTTGATAAACCTGTTGTGGACCCTCAATCAATAACTTTATGATTACAAAAGAGGGACGAAAGATACTAAAGGGACAGTCAAACTCATAAATCTAAAACAAACTGACAACGCCATGGCTAAAAATGAAAAAGACAAATAGACAAACAATAGTGCACATGACACATCATACGTTTAATTGTTGTGATAGTAATAACATCCACACAATAACGTCATTTACTACAGCGGTATGGCTACAACGTACAACGTTACCATAATTTAATGTTAGTTCATCGCGTATTTTCCGACAAAACTCCCACATCTTATATACTAGTAGTATAAAACATATCAAAGGGACATATGTTCTAAACTTTCTTTACAATTAAAGCCAAAACAAACCAATGTAAGTTATATGGTTTGCTACTGACCCCCTACGGATCCATAGAGGGTTAGTAAAATCCATAGGGGGTGAGGCCGTATAACGAATTTATCGCACGCAGGACTTTTTCTGCTGCGTTTTGTAGAAAAATAAACAATGAAATACAACAACATCAATAGACGACGTCACCATTAACAGTAGGACGTGACGTCATGAACCCCCTATGCAATTTACTAACCCCCTACGGTCTCATCGGGGGTCACCACGTGACGTCGCTAAACCAATCACAACGTGATATTTTACCCGCGGTGCGATAACCTTGGATAGTAGCCCGTGGTTTTAAACGTTTGAGCTTTAACAAAAGTAGTCAAAGGATTCTTGTATAAGCGTTATTTCTTTTTGTCAACATTAAACAATATATCTTCGTAATCAAATCTAGTAATTTAACATTTCTGATCAAATCACGGTACTGTTAATAATGGGTAAAATACATAATTGACAAAGCAATTATTCTTTCATATCAGTTTTCAAATATATATGTTGAGATTAGCGTGCTAGTTTTGTTGTTAAGACTTTGACATGTCAATTAGGGTCAAGGGTTAAGGTTAGGGTCAATCAACCTAGTATAAAAAAGACTTCCCTGTAGTTGCCCTGATCATACCTATAGCAGTCATGTTTCGCCTCGCATTCATTTTGTCAGTTTTAGTGCTGGTCATTCAGGTAAGTGACCATTCTTAATTCAGTTTTTTTTTCAAAGGAGTAATTTGCTTTTGTTCTAAACAACAGTCATTTAGAGATTTCTCAAAGTTCCATTCACGAAGAAGAAAAAGACCTACCAGGTACAACTAAGGATAAAAATAACTTTAAAAAAAAGATAGTTAGGCCGGCTTTTTTTTTGTTTTGGCCAGGTTTTGACATTCTTCTTAATTGTCTGATTTTTTCAAAGACTTGCACTTAATTCAATAGGTATCATGCTTGATTGTTGAGGTTTACCAATAAGATTTACGTATAAATGATCTCTAAAATGAATGTTCATTTTAATCAGCCTGTTTTATTCTAACTTTCATAGATCCTAGGCCTGGCCATTTAGATTGCATACAGAATGTACAAATTCACACATCTAGCTGTATTGCATAACTTAAGTTTTTTTTCAAAAAGTCATTCTAAATTTTTCAACTTCACATATATGTTAAGAGTAAGTTTTGTTTTAATTTTGCAACAATAAAGAATATGAATTTGATTAATAAACATAAATAAGATTTCTTTTATGTTTGAGTTGGAAGCTTTCAGTTAAAGAAAGATGATTAAAATGAACTGAAAACTAATCTTCAAACGCATCAATGAAGGAATTGTCGGGCGAAACAGAAGCTTCTAATGACGGCCAAATTTAGTTCTTTAAAAATAAGACGATTTTTGATAATATGCTTTTTAAACTAAGTTTTACTCAGCGTACTGCTGTGTATTTGTTGATTGGTCATTAGCTAGAGATATAGGGATAGGGTTGAGATCATTAGCTAGAGATATAGGGATAGGGTTGAGATCTCACTTAACGTGGTAAACGCCGCTGCATTGTTGCGCCTGGTCCGAATCAGGAGTCTCTGACCTTTGATAGTACTGTATGTTTTTTTTTTACGTTTAGTTCATTTTTATGTTTAGGAGTTTAGTATGACGTATCTTCTCACTGAACTAGTGCACATTTGTGTTAAGAGGCCAGCTGAAGTCCGATTGCGGAACATAATGGGTGTGTTGAAGACCCATTTGGGCTTTCAGTTGATTTTTTTAACTCTGTTGTCTCGATACACATTCGCTATTTTCATTCTCTGTTTTATTTAAGAATTGAATGCTTCTTTTTGTAACTTTATTGGGGTGTAAAAGCGTTGACCGAAGTACATTTTGTATGAAGCGCTTTTACAACCCTATGAAGTTACAAAAAGAAACATTTAATACTTATAATTACATT